>NC_092506.1:1448887-1668887 GCF_047511675.1 Marmota flaviventris
TGGGATAGCGCCCAGAGCCTCCCTTATGCTAGGCAAGCACTCTATACTGTGCCATTCTCCACCCAACACGTAATTTCTTGCTGTATACATCATGTTTGTATACCTGCTGTAATGGTTTACTAAAAATTGGGTGAAATTTTAAATAAGAGAAATTTATTCTCTCAAACGTGGGTTGCCGGAATCTAAACCCCAGGTGCAGGCGACTCTCTTTGGCGGCTCCAGGCAGGGTGGGTGGGGGGTTGGTGGTGCACCCTTTGCTCCTCCCCCTCCTGAGGTCAGTGCCCTGGCTGGGACTGCGCCACTCCATCTAAGCCTCCCTGGCCACGTCACCCCTCCTACAATGCCCACCTCTGCCTCTGGTAGACACTGTGGTGGGCTCGGGCCACTCAGTCCAAGTCCAAGTCCAAGTCCAAGTCCACAACTTGATGAAACCTGCAGAGATTCCTTTTCAAAGTGAGTTCACATCCACCGTTTTGATGAATAGTGTTTGCAGATCCAGGGGCTGGGACGGGCCTTGAGTTGTGGGACTCATCCTTCTTTGTCCTCTATTCTGCAAGGAAACACACTCGCCCCCTCCCGGTGCCTTTCAAAGCACCAACAACTCTGAATACAAAACCTCATCTGAACACAGATGCTAAGAAAGCCCAGTCTCACCACCTGGGTCTCCCCAAGGGCCACTGGTGAGACTCTGGACACCATCCCACTTGTGCTCAACTAAAGCAGAAGTGTCATTGCTTCCCAGGAGTTTGTGGCACAGACAGTCCAAGCAGGAGGGGCCACCGTCCTTCTGCATGTGTGTATGTGCCACGTGGCTGTGCTTGTGTCACAGCAGGCTCCAAACCCAGGTGCCAAGTTGGCGTGGTTGCCATGTAGTGAATGGTTTGGGCCGTTGGAAACTCCTCCTCTGCGTCTGGAGACAGAACCCAGGTCGGGGTGTCTCAGGGTCCTCTCCTTTGGAGCCTCTGGGGGAAAGTCTGCTCCTGGCTTCAGCATTTTATTGTGGAGGATGCTTGTAGCCAAGTGGTGCAGTCTCTGCCTGCCTGGCCACATGGCCATCTCCTGTCTCCATGCCCCTCTTTCCTCTCTCTTGTGCATGGGTGGGACCCACCCAGATGACCAGTGCCATGTCCCCATCTCCAGATCCTTAGCTTACATCAACAATGACCCTTTTCCAAATAAGGTAGCACCCCTCTGCAGATAAGGTGACGTTCACAGCTTTGGGTGATGAGGATGTGGACAGAACTTTTTTGGATCACTAACAGCTTGGTTCCATGCACCAAAGCAGAAGGGACCAACTGTCATTCACCGAGACCATTCTGCTAGTCTGTACCACATCACCCAGAGCCTCCTATCTCATGAGTCTCACTGGAGGGTACCAGGAGGCATACCAGGAGGGTACCTGGAGGAGGCAGGGCAAGGGTGGGTGCTGCAGGGGATGCAGCAGCCCCAGCAGCACACACCGTTACTGACGCACCAACCCACCTCTGCTGGCTTCAAACAGCAGCTGCAGGCTGGCCAGCTCTCCTCGCCGGGGCCAGGTGTTTGCATTCGGCTCCTTCAGGAGGGCCCTGGCTTCTGCAGGACACCCTGGCCACCAAGGTTAGAGGCAACAGAAGTGGACACAGGCCCCAGCCATCCTTGGGCTCGGCCTCATGCTGGCACCTCCTGTGACCTCCTCCACCTGACCTGTCTGTGGACTTCAAGGTCCAGCAGCAGATAAGAGGTCAGCCTCAGAGGAACTGCTAACCAATTCCCAAGTCTGTGTAGGTTGATTCTCTGCACCAACATCTATGACTCTATGTGTGAGTGTGTGTGTAGTTGTGCATCTCTCTCTCCATGTGTAGTGAGCACATACAATGTGTTCATGTGTGTATACATACATGTGTGTATATAACAGCTTTATACATAGCATTCATACATACCTAGCATGTGCACAGACAGTGTCTGTGTGTGTGGCATGTATGCAACACGTATAGAGTACTTTGTGTATGGGGTGTGTGCATATGTATAAATGTGTATACATGGTGTGTGTGTACCTATGTGTGTATGTATATGTACCTGTGTGTACAGACACGGAATGTGTGACGTAGGTATGCTTATGTGCATGTGTGAGTCTCCTGCTCGCTGTGCTCTTGCAAACCCTGTACACCCTGTCTCAGTTCCTGCTTACCTGTGCTCAGCTCCTGCCCACCCCTCTGGGTCCTTCTACCTACTGGGTACTGTGGTTTGGGTCTGCACCATCCCAAAGCCTCCTATGTGCAGAGGTGGGGTTTGGGGAAGTGGCTGGATCATGAGGGTTCTGTCTTCACCAGTGGGTTGTCATTGGTGGCTAAATGGACAGCTGGGAGTGGACCAAGCTGGAGGAAGTAGGTCACTGGGGCGTGCCTGGAGGGTCATCTTCTCTCTGGCTCCTCTCCCCACATCTCTCTCCGTTTCCTAGCTGCCGTGACTTTTCTGTCTTGACGCCAGCCCACCAGGGACTGACTCCTCTAAAACCATGAGCCCCAAACAAAACCTTTTCTTCTCTAAGTTGTTTGTGTTTGGTATTTGGTCACGGCACTGAAAGCTGAATAACACAGAAACTTGATAGCAGGAATGGGGTCGTTCTGCCCATATGGTTCAGAAGTCTTTGGGACTATTTCACGTGAGGAGTTTGGAAATACAAGCTAGACAAGCCCTAGAATGTTGTAGGCAGAGCTTAAGGGACAACCTTGGCATTGTTTTGGAAGAATGCCAATAGGATGTAGACGTAAAGACTATGTTCATGAGGGGAATGAGGAATCTATTGGGAACTGAACCAGAGGCTCATGTATTACATTTTGGCAAAAACTTGTCTACATTTTGCCCGTGTTCTGAGACATTGTGTGATACTGGATTTGAAGGTAATGAGCTAATTAATCTAGCAGAGGAAATCTCAGGCAGTGGTATGGATGTTCCTGACTGCTTTAAGCCAGGTTTACTGTGATGATCATGAGCAAAAAACAGAGCAGAAAGAATTTTAAACATTAGTTTGGTCAGAAAAGCATATGTAAAACTGGAGCTAAGGAAGTTGTGGTTGCTGAAGAGATCAGTGCTGTTAGAGAGAAATCAAGTTCTTTGCAGGGGGGCAAGAGTAAAGGTGACTTAGGGCATCTTGGGGGTCAGCAAGACCCTTCCCATTCTAGGCTCAACAGTGCCCAATGGAAAACTCACTTGAAAGGCTGTGTTCAGAAGACAGCTCTGGGGGCACCTGCTCCCTCAGGGTCACCTAGAAACTTGTTTCCCCAGGATTCATTTCACCATGCTCAGCCATCAAGGCACACAAATGTCACCGCAGCCATGGCCCAAGTGGGCCTGGTTACCAGTCCTGGTGACAACAGGCCTTGGCACGGCTCACTGGATGCTGGCTCTGCAGGCATGGAGAATGCAGCAGCTTGGGCTCACGGAGGCTTCCACCAAGATCACAAAGGAGACCTCGGAGGCCAGGAAATGTGTGCCAGGGTCGGAATCCCTCAGGCAAGACGGGAATCTGTGAGGCTGTGTGTTGAGAGCCACAGCTGAAGGGGCCCCAGCAAACTTCCAGCTGCCAGCAAACTTCCAGCTGCTGGCTGATGATTGGCTCACAGAGGCCCCAGCAAACTTCTAGCTGCCAGCTGATTGGCTGATGCGCATTGGGCTGTTTCCCCGCCCTTTCAGACCATGGAGCTGCTCATTGGGGGACTATTTTTGGCTCCGCCCACAAGACCCAGCCAATGGGCCTCAAGAGCAGGAGGAGTGGGGGGATTGAGAGGCTTGTGGGAAGCCGGTGGGGGCAGTTGGGCTCTGAGGGAATTCCTGAAGAGCTAGTGTGGTGTGGCGTGTGTGATCTAAAAGTAAAGTTCGTTTCTGCTTAATAAGTGGCTCCTGAATTGTGCCCAGCCAGACTGCGGCATTTGGTGACCCACATGGGGAACGACTGAGGGTAAGTGATAAGGTAAACTGCTCACCCCTGAGGGCAGGGCGAGAGGATGGGGAGCCATTTTAAGATTCTTCTTTCCTTTTGTTTTCGCTTTTGTTTTAAGTTGCCTGTCCCTGGGGATGAGTGAGACGGAAGAAAAACCGCTCACATCTGAGGAAAAACTATTTGCGTCTGAGGAACAGAAAGGGAGAAAGGATGGATGGACATTTCAGGAGGATGGAAAGGCTGATATAATGATTCTTTGTTGTTCCATTTTTGTTTCATTCTGTTTCGGTTTTGTTTGGCGTCATCTTATTGGGTTGTATTATAGTAGAAATATGGGATCAGAAATTAGTACAAAACAAACCGAAAGAGTGTTAAGTAAATTGTTAGAGGAAGGAGGCATCCCAGTAAAATCAAGAGCAGTCAGGGCATACGTTGGTACAATACAAAAATGTAGCCCATGGCTTTTTAAGGAGGAGTTGTTAAATATATCACAATGGAACCATCATGGTGAAGATTTAAGGGAAAAGGAAAAGAAAAACCCAGGAACTCTGCCAGTTGGCACATTGCCATTGTGGGCGTTGGTATCTTGGTTACTTAGCCCAAAGCCTTCAGTTCAGACAATGGTAGAGGAAAGAGAAGACATATGGATTCAAGTAAAAGAGAAGGTCTCTCAAGTTAGTCAGACAGAGGAAAAAATTCAAGTAAAAGAGAAGGTCTCTCAAACTAGTCAGACAGAGGAAGAAAGTTTAGAAGAAAAAGCCATCAGGGGGAAAGTTACAACAGGAGACTGCTACTAACACCTTTCTATCACCAGAGGATGTAAGTGTCCAACCAACAGCACCACCTCCATATGCTGGGAGGCCCCCAACCCCGGTAGTTGATAGATGGGATCCTGAGAGAGGACCTCAAATATTAACATGCCCTGTATTTGAGCAGGCAGGAGGGCAGTGAATTCACCATGTTTTAGATTTCAAAACAGTGAAGCAGCTAAAAGAGGCTGTAACAATCTATGGTCCTCAAGCACCCTTCACTGTAAGCATGATCAAATCCATTACCAATTTGAACATGAGGCCAGCAGATTGGGCTAGTATATGTAAAGCTGTGCTAAATGGAGGACAATACCTGTTATGGAAGGTTGCCAATGAGGAATTTTGCAAGGAGACGGCTAGGCGAATTGCAGCAGTTGGTTATCCTCAGAGAAATCTAGATATGTTGTTAGGAAAGGGACCTTATGAGGGTCAGCAGCAACAAATTGTATATGATCCTGCCATATACTCACAAATTGCTGCAGATGCTGTTAGGGCATGGAAGACTTTACAAGGACATGGAGGTTTACAAGGTCAATTATCTAAGGTAATACAAGGAGCTAATGAACCTTATGCTGAATTTCTAGATAGGCTTATTCAAACAGCTACCAGAGTTTTTGGGAATACAGAACAAGCAATGCCATTAATAAAACAACTGGCTTATGAGCAAGTGAATCGTTGGTGCAGAGAAGTCATTAGACCATGGAAACATGAAGATTTAAACACATATATTAAATTATGTAGAGACATTAATGAACAAGGGCAAGTCTTGGCAGCTGCAGTACAACAGGCTTTAGATGCCAGGCCAAAAACATGCTACAATTGTGAACAAACAGGACATTTTAAAAGGAATTGCCCCATAGGAAGAGGGTTTAACAAAACTAGGTATCAAAGGAGTAGAATACCAGGTATTTGCCCATGATGCCATAGAGGGAGACACTGGGCTAATGAATGCCGTTCTCAAACCACCAGAGAGGGTACTCCATTATCAAAAAACGAACAAGGACCAGGTGTCTATCCACGATGTCATGGAGAAAGGCATCGGGTTCCATTGCCAAAAAATGGACAGGGGGGCCCAATGCTCTGGGGCCCAAGACCACAAATATACAGAGCACTGGAGGAAGCCAGCAACCCCATCAGGGTAGTGCCCAGGACACATTGTCCATTAGATCCCTCACTAGACAAACCAGAGGAAGCGCAGGGTTGGACATCTGCGCCTCCGCCAGAGCAGTACTAACTCCAGAGATGGGAGTTCAAATCGTTCCCACAGGGGTAAAAGGACCTCTTCCCCAAGGAACAGTAAGCTTATTATTGGGACACAGTTCTTCTACTCTAAAAGGACTTATGATAAGTCCTGGGGTAATTGATCCCAATTATGAAGGTGAAATAAAAATTATAGCCAGTTCTCCAAGGGGTATATCAGCAATTTCACAGTTATTAATAATACCCAGCCTGCATGATAAATTTTCCAGTAGTAGTATAGAAAGAGGTTCCAGGGGATTAGGCTCCACAGGTGTAGATTGGGCTATGCTTTCTTTAAATTTAGATTCTCGCCCCATGCTAAAACTAAATATTCAAGGACATGAATTTAATGGGCTACTGGACACAGGTGCAGACCTTAGCATCATCTCTCATCAAGAATGGCCAAAACATTGGCCATTACAACAAGCCACTCAAATGCTTCGAGGCCTAGGAGTGGCGACTAATCCCCATAGAAGTGCAATGGTATTAGATTGGAAGGATCCTGAAGGATGTGAAGGAACTATACAGCCATATGTATTGGATCATCTTCCTGTAAATTTATGGGGACAAGATGTCCTAGATCAATTAGGTTTGACATTAACAAATAACATCAATCCAAATGCGCCCACTATTATGGCTAGACAAGGTTTTAGGAAAAGAAAAAGATTAGGAGAACAAGAACAAGGTATAGCAGCACCAATTCAAATAGATCAAGGAACAGGCAGACATGGATTGGATTTTCAGGAGGGATCACTGAGGCAATAAAAATTACTTGGAAATCAGAAAGACCAGTATGGGTTCCTCAGAGGCCCCTGACTAAAGAAAAGATACAAGCAGCCCATGACCTGGTCAAACAACAATTAGCAGAAGGACATATACAACCTTCTGTATCTCCCCATAATACTCCCATTTTTGTCATCAAAAAGAAATCTGGTAAATGGAGATTATTGCAAGATTTAAGAGCCATTAATAATGAGATGGTTATTATGGGACCTGCTCAATCAGGGATTCCTCAATTGTCTGCTTTGCCAAAAACCTGGTATGTTTTAGTTATAGATATTAAAGATAGTTTTTTTTTTCAATTCCAATTCATCCTGAGGATAGTCCACGTTTTGCATTTACTATCCCTGCACTGAATCATGAAGGTCCTGATCAGAGATATGAATGGAAAGTACTCCCTCAAGGGATGGCTAACAGCCCAACTATGTGTCAAATCTATGTTAACAAAGCAATCCAGCCACTTAGAAATCAAAATCCTGAACTACAAATATTTCACTATATGGATGTTGTATTATTAGCACACAAAGATAAAAACACATTGCTAGAATGTTATGCCACACTTACAAACTTATTAAAAAATTATAATCTAGAGATAGCAATAGATAAAGTACAATTAAATTTTCCAATTAATTATTTAGGAGTTCTATTATCCTCCACCATGGTCCATCCACCAAAAATTCAAATACCTAGTGGCCTCCCTGAGTTTCAGCTTGGCTTTGGCCCCAGCCCTTTTGGAAAAGGAGTGTTTGTGCTGTCATTTCCTGTTGAAAGCATGTCACTTGCTTTGAGATTTTTAAATGGGCTTACAGCTAAGAGTTGCCTTGAGTCTTGGAGGAGACTTTGGACTTGAACTTCAGCAACCCAGGGACTGCAAAGACTAGGGGACTCTTGGAGAGGGACTGAGTGCATCTTTCATTGTGGGATAGGTGTGGGCCTTTGGGGCAGGGGTGGAATGTTAGGCTCTGAATCTGGGATGTCCCGCAGGGTTTCATGGGTCCAGAGGTGGGACCTCTGGGAAGTCCTTAGATCCTAAGGGCTCTGGCCTCCTCGGTGGATTCATCCCTTCAGGTTGATGGACTGCTGGGGGTCAGGACTAGCTGGAGGAAGTGCCGCTGGGGGTGTGCTGGAAGGGCTCCTCCTCCCTGTGGCCCTTCCTCTCTCTTCTTCACTAAGCCAGCTGCTGAGACTCGGAAGCCACAAGTCAAAATAATCCTCTCCTCCTCTCAGTCATCCCTGTCAGGAATCTTGGTCACATCAGTGAAAAGCTGAATGACACACCCGCTGGCTCTTCCCAGGCCGAGCCCCAGGTCCCCTTCTGACTCTCAGCAGGGTCCCTCAAGGTCTGTCTCTCCTTCCCCACGTCTCTGGCCCTCCAGGGACCTGGGTTCTCAGCACACATCAGTGTGATAGCCACGGCTCTTGGGTCAAGTGAGCAGAAATGTCTCCGACTCACTTCCTGGACCTCACCACAGGTTGAACCTTTGTCCCCAGATGTCCCAGCTGTGCAACCTCCGCCCCTGGGCCTGGCCCTGCGCCTGGTCTCCTCGCCATGGTGAAGTCACTTGAATTGGGTGCCCTGATGACCCAGGTCCTTTGCAGAGCTGCTCAGTGGCACCAGTATCCCACGCCCCCTGCTGCCTTGGTTTCCAGATCACAGAAGGCCCAAGACCTGGAAGCAGGTGCTATGTGGCCCTTGCCTTGCTGACCCTGGTCCTGACATGCCCCATGGTGGGCATGGTCTAGTTGGCTCCAGGAGCCAATGGACACAAGGGGGAATGGTGATAGGAACTAGCAGAAGAACTTGGAGGAGGATCGAGGTGTGGTGATAGGGGCTTTCATTGATTAGTTAATAAAGTGAAGAACACCATGGAAACAGAGTGGGTGACAGACTTTATTTCAGGACATCAAGGGTACAGTTCACGCCTCCACAGAGGAATCAGAGAAGTTGGCCAGAGAGGGAGGGTCCAGAGGAGCCAGCCTGGGCTGGGCCACTGTCAGTGGACAAGGTGCTCACAGCTTGGGGGTGCCCAGGCTGTGGGGACTCCACTGTGTGCTGCATGTCCAGATGAAGCCAGAGGCCATTAGGGGCAGTGACTCAGAGGCTGGAGAATGTGGGTGAGGGATGAGAGGCATGATTCCCTGGGCATTGGAAGAGGGACCTAGCCCCACCAGTGAGTGGTGTCCTTCCCTGGAGACCTGGGTCCTCCTTGGTCTGCAGATGCAGCTTCCAACAACTGGAAGATAAGAGCCAGGGGTGAGCCCCAGGGGCCTGGGGTGCAGCTCCTGCCCCTGTCTGGAGACTGAGGGTGCGCAGGTGCCACTGGAGTTCTGTGTCCAGAACCTCAGACCTTGCACTGACAGCAAATAGGGGCACAGCAGCTGGACTGGCAGCAGGAGGACCCACAGCCTGAGGAGCAGCAGGGCTTGCAGCAGCTGGACTGGCAGCAGCAGGGCTTGCAGCAGCTGGACTGGCAGCAGCAGGGCTTGCAGCAGCTGTCCTGGCAGCAACAGGGCTTGCAGCAGCTGGACTGGCAGCAGCAGGGCTTGCAGCAGCTGTCCTGGCAGCAGCAGGGCTTGCAGCAGCTGGACTTGCAACAGCTGTCCTGGCAGCAGCAGGGCTTGCAGCAGCTGGACTGGCAGCAGCAGGGCTTGCAGCAGCTGGACTTGCAACAGCTATCCTGGCAGCAGCAGGGCTTGCAGCAGCTGGACTGGCAGCAGCAGGGCTTGCAGCAGCTGGACTGGCAGCAGGAGGACCCACAGCCTGAGGAGCAACAGGGTTTGCAGCAGCTGGATTGACAGCAGCTGGACTTGTAGCCCCCGCAGGAGCCACAGCCCCCCTTGCAGCCCCCGCAGGAGCCACAGCCCCCCTTGCAGCCCCCACAGGAGCCACAGCCCCCCTTACAACCCCCACAGGAGCCACATCCCCCCTTGCATCCCCCACAGGAGCCACAGCCCCCCTTGCATCCCCCACTGGAGCCACAGCCCCCCTTGCAGCCCCCACAGGAGCCACAGCCCCCCTTGCAGCCCCCACAGGAGCCACAGCTGGAGCAGGAACAGGCTGGCACACAGCAGCACACGGGCTTGCAGCAGCACACGGGCTTGCAGCAGCACACGGGCTTGCAGCAGCTGGAGCCACAGCCCCCACAGCTGGAGCCACAGCCCCCGGAGCAGCCACAGCAGGTCATGGTTCTGGAGGTGGAGGGTGGAGGAGGTGAGAGCAGCAGGTGGAGAGGGAGGAGTGAGGTGTGGGGCCTCCTGAGCCAGGGCTTTATATACCTGCCGGGGGTCAGGTGAGGCTGGGCACATGGCTGCTTCCCGGTGGCTGTTTGTGCTGTCTGCAGTGGATGAGCCTTGCCTGTCCCCCTTGGCTCTGTTGATGTTCTCTGCAGGGATATGCGGGTTTCCCCCATGCCATCATTTCCTTGTGGAATTCACAAGGGAAGGAAAATTAGCTTCCCCTGCCTCACTGCAGGGGCATGTGACCAACCTGGCTCTTCCTCTTTTATTGTTGGGACACCCCCAGGCCCCACAACTCCGCTGCCTCCTCTGCAGATAGAGCCAGAGCACCCGCCTGCGAGGGTGGCCTGAGTTTGCTTGAGATCCTTTGCACAGGTGGCCTGTCAAGTCTTCTCTGGAGCCCCCCTGCAGGTCTGTATGCAGGGTCAGATGTGAGACTTCCTTTCCCTATGGGCCTCTGGCTGTCAGGTGACCCCATGTTCAGGCTTCCCAGAGCAGTGCCACCTGTGCCTGTCGCCTGCTGCTCCCCAGGGGAGTGCAGTATTCCTGCATGGTGTCTGCAACCAGGCGGGAGGCTCAGCTCTGGGGCTGGGGAGACTACTTCCTCCTCCCCACCCCTGGGAGTTCATGCCGCAGGAGCCCTGGGGCATGCGAGGACATCTGCTAGTGGGTTGGGGTCTTCTGAGAAACTGAGGCAGTGTGAAGCCCCCCTCCAAGCCCTGATGCTTGCAATCAGTTCAGAAGGATTTCAGACATGTCGCTCAGAGTAACAGGAAGGAGTTGTTGACGGATAGGAAAAGGGGAAGGGGACACTCTCAAGGCAGGGAGTGGGTCCTCTCAGGGAGGACAGGACAGCAAGCCTCTCCTGCTCTTCAGTTTTATTGAGGTCCCAGAGAAGTTTCCAAGAGTCCTGCCTATGTCCACCCTTGACTTTTGACTGACAGCTGGATGACACTACACTTTTTTGCTGACTGGTTCTCATTGAATTCTTGACCATGAATTCTTAGTCTGTGGTGGGGAGAAACCGTCCTCATCTCCCCGAACTCCAGGATGTGCTCTGTGCAAGGTTCGCAGAGTTCTCCCCCTTCAGGGTGACTTGGGTTCCTCTGACGGGCATTATTAGGGGCCTGATTTCTCCTGCAGATGGCAGTTTGCTGGCGACATATCCTGCTGATTTAAGCCAGGCAGGGCCACAGGGCACTTGCTTTTTAAAGGAGAACCGAGTGGGTCAGCAGGATGTCCCGGTCTCCAGAGTCCTTCCCTGGGCCTCTGGTTCCCACTGCTGACGCCTGCCTTCCCCCAACACATCCTTCTCCCGCCGGAGGCCATGGCCCATCTCTTGGAACAAAGTCAAGCTTGGCGCAGCCCCGGGAGGCTGGTGGGACCTGATAGGTGCTGGGAAGGGACAGGAACCCGGCCAAGAGGCAGGGTGGGAGAGGGGTGCAGGCTCAGACCCGCCACTCCTCGTCCAACTCCAAGGAAGCCCCACTCAGGCCACCAGCCTGGACCCACTCTGCACGGCTGAAAGCCGGTGTCCTTCCTGCTGGCACCGACCCTTCCTGCAGCGGTCACTGTGCCCAGGGAAAGGTCCAGAAGGCCCGCACCCAGGGCTCCCAACGCCCAGGGTCTTTGTCTCTCCCAGCAAGCCCTCTGTCACACTAAGAGCAACCTGGGGAGGGTGGTGTGGGGTGACCCAGAAGGACCAGGGCACGGGGGCGTCTCAGCCCCACCCAGCACCTCCACCTCCCCAAAGCCGGAGACTGGAGATTGAAACTCTGTGAAAACCCTGGTGTCAGGGGACTCCGTGAGCCTGGTGTTGGTGAACACATCCTCGGCCAGCAGGGGCTCACGCCCAGCTCCACAGGATAGCCCTGTGCTGGGGACCCCTCCGGATCCCCCCTGTGTGCCTCTTCATCTGCGTCCATCTGTGCCCCTTGTGACAACCTTTATAGTAAGTTCCAGGGCCTTCCAAACGTTACTGAACCCCAGTGGGAGTCCCTGTCCCCAGCCCGTCTGTCAGGAGTAGGGGGGTGGCAGCTGGCATCTCAGTGGGGCCGTCACCCATGGTCGGCTACCTCGGGTGGACTAATGAGTTGCAGGGCAGCGCTGGCTGCGAGGGAGAGCCGCCTGCTCTGGTGTCAGAAGTGCTGTGTGAGGTGCAGAGAGACAGTCCCCTCAGTTCCTGACCATAGCAGGCGACACAGTGGTCCACCTGGGGGCAGCCCCAGGAGCCTTGCCCCAGAGGAGGGGCCTCACCTGCAGGACACAGGCCTCAAGGATGCGGTCACCTGGCCTCTCAGGGACACTAAGCCTGCGTTCCCAGGGGTCTTCAGTGCCCACGGTGGCCTCGGAGCCAGGTGCACACCCAGGCCTTCCTGGAGTGGCCCTCCACACGGCACCTTTCCTGAGAGCTGGGCCTGGACTGTGGGCCGCGGCCCCTGAAGGATGAAGTGAGCCAGGTGCCTGCATTCCTGCCGGGGGGTTCCCGCCCGCTGCTTTGCTGCAGCAGACCCTGCTGACCCTGCCGGGAGCCCTCTCTCTCACTGCCCACGGCCTGGGCCGACTCCCTTTCCCTTGGTCTTCAGTTCCCTGGTTTTGGCTGGTGGGGGGTCTGGCTCTGTTGCCTCTGGGGCTCCGACTCCTGGGCTCCAGCCTCCTGCCTCAGCCTCCAGGAGTAGCGGGGTCTGCAGCTGCCACCCCTAGCCTCCCGTGACATCCCAGGCTCTGAAGTTCCCTCCCATGACGTCTGCTTCCCACACGACTCTCTGGTTTTTGATACAGAATCTGTTCTAAGCATGGGCTGACTGCCACTATTGACTTTCCCATCTCGTATCCGTGTGCTCCCGACTTTCCATGAACGAGGGGCCTTTCAGGCATGTCTACGTCACTGGTTTTCAAAGATCATGGCACATCTGGAGAATAGAATCGAGTGATACTTTTTCTGTGAATTTATTGAGACTAGTTTTATAAGTGGGTAGCGATACAGTCGTCCCACATGGGCTCTGAAAGATCCACGCTCCACTCACCGGGTGCCAGTCTGTCCACGCGCAGAGCAGGTGACCTCTGTGTGGTGGAACCTCCCGTGACCTCCTGCTGTCTAGTAGCCAAGAGAGGTGTGGGGCACACCCCGCCCCCGGCTCCTGGCTCCCCGCTTCCCCTCCCCGGGTCAGCCTCCCCGTGAAGCCCAGCCAGCGGCCCTTCCCCCCCTTCCTCCCCCTTCCCCGCCTTCCCGCGGGGCTTCCTCTCTTCAGAGGACTCTGTGATCTCATGATCCACATTGCCTGCCGTCTGTCACCCTGTGGACGTGGCCCTGTGACGCTGGTTTCCCTCACTGCCGTGTCTGGGTGCACGGCACGGTGACCCGCACCAGGGAGGCCGGATCCTCATGGTTATGACCCTGAGCCAGGGTGGGCTTTTGGATGTACCTTGCCGAGGGCTCATCGATCAGAGTACTGGCGCCTTCTGTGATGGGCTGTCTCCCACGTGTGCCTGGCCACCCCCAGCACCCCCTGAGAGGGCGGTGAGGTACCCGGGCCTGCTCTGCATCAGCTTCGGCAGCTCGTCACGCCAGTCGGGTCCCACGGAATCATCGGTGATTTATCCACAGCTGTTTATTAACATCCATCAGTTCTCTTTCACCTGGCCTGAACATGTCCGTGACTTTTCCGGGGGAGAAAGTCTGCATTTCTCGTTCATGTGCTTGGTGGTCTGTGTCCTCCTGCTCCGTTTCTTCCCATCTCAAGAGGGCATGTTTTGCCTTCTGGGCCTGATGATCCCAGTACCAGAGCCTTTGTCTGGATGGTTCTCCTGTCTGTGGCCTCTGCTGGCTCTCACCATCTGTGTGTGTGTGTGCGCGTGCGTGTGTGTGTGTGTGTGCGTGTGTGTGTGCGTGTGTGTTGTGATTTGGACTCACGGCCTTGGAGTTTCATCCTGTCACAGAGCAGGTTTCTCGAGGGGGGACGTGGTTCCTCTTTGTGCACCAGGACCTCACCAAGCCCGGCTGGCTTTACTGGACTTTCAAGGCAAGCTTCTCGGGCCACCAAGGGAGCGGCACTCAGCCAGGCCCGGTGACTTCCCCACCACCCCACCCAGGCTGATTCCAGGGTTCCCTGTGTCCCAGGCGTAGGCTGCTTCCCGCCCACGTGTGTTCTGTGCTTCCTGGGCTGGGGGCTCCGGGACTCCTTCCCTCTGACTGCTCAGGGACTTTGGAACCATCACTTTTTAATTCAGCACTGTAGGTGTTCCTGGCAGGAGAGTCACGCATGGAGTCTCATCAGCCTTACCTGCCAACACGCAGGCCCAGAGAAGGCCTTCCACTGCTTTGCACTGTCCTGTCGACAGCCCTGCTCTGCGGTGGCCGACGGGGGCTGCGCCCAGGCCTGCAGCCCACCTCCTCCGCAGGCCTCCCCGTGAGCCACGGTGTTTGAGGGGCTGTCCCACAGGAGCTGCTCTGGGACCCTGCTCCTCCTGGGCTGCCCTGCCCCAACCAGCGCAAGGCCATGAAAGCTCTAGCCCTCTGATTTCTGCTGGCTGTGGTGGCCCCGACTCCTCCAGACGGCAGACCTGGTTCTAGGCTCCGCGGCTTGTTGTTTGCAGGGTGCAGCTGCTGCAGACTCAAGGCCCTGAAGCCGCTGACACTCTATGGGGTCAGCGATGGCTCCTGAGAAGGGCTGTGTGGGCCGGACCTGGGGAGAGTGCCGGTGCCAACTCTCTGTGTGAGTTTTTAAGCTCAGTGATCTTAAGCCTCTCTCTTTTACACTAGCAGATGTGTTTAAGGCCATAGAATTTCCCCTAAGCACTGATTTAGCTTCATTCAGTGAATTTGTTAGACTCGATATTACATTAAAGGTTCAAAATGGTGAGTTTCTGATTTCATGATTTCTTCTTCCTCTATAAACAAACACTTCCTCTCATTTTTGGTTATCATGAAATAGAGTTGGTATATCAAAGATCAGATAAATGCTAATTCTTTTCTTGTACTGATTCTTGTTCAAAATAACAAATGGACTCCCAGCACCCTCTAACGGCAAAGCGGTAAAGTTTGGGTTTTGCACATTATCAATATGACTACTTGTGTATTATTATGTCCTCACCGGTTTAAAAATATTTGATGTGTGTTAGATCACTTTAAAAATCGACGCACGCCCTGGCCCACGTCTGTCTGGGAGGGTCCAAGTTGGACACGTGTATTCTGCCAACGTGACCTCGTTGGTCTGTGAGCTTCCTCGCTTCCTAGAGTACGGAGGTGACCCAGACGTATTGGTGCACTTCCAGCCCATTTCTCCAGAGAACCCCATGTGGTTTAGGTACAAGTAATCAACTTAAAGACAGTGTCTTGGTGCTTGGAGTGACCATTGCTGCTAGGTAGGCCATGATTTCTAAATCTTTCATGGGAGTTAAGAAAAAACTCTCTAAAGAAAATACGTGATCACAGTAATATGTCTAATTTAAAAATCCAAGTTTTTCTTAACCTCATCAATCCTACACCAAAAACTCTAGCTCCCTTTACAAAATTATGCATTTTATTTTCCCATAAAACACTCACATGGTCTGAGAGTAAAAAATACCAACTCTGCCACCACCAATGTGGTTCCCCAAACAGCTGAGGATTCTTATTTTTGTCTTTTTTTCTGTGCTGAAGACATGTTCTGCCAGTAAGTCAACCTGTTTCCAGATGACTGGAGATCACCCGTCTCCACCACTATGGCCTGTTGGGAATCTTGAAGGAGTGCAGTTGGGCCTTAGGGCGGCAGGGAGACCTCACAGGTCTTCCCCTGAACGCTGCCCGGTGGCAGGCTGGGTGCACAGCCACCTCGGGTGAGGAATGCTGGGGTGTAGGTCATTCTGGGCCTCCGCCATGCTGACCAAGACTTAGGGTCCCCACCAGCGACATCTGGAGGAAGAGGACAGCAATGAGGTGTTGGTAGGCAACGGAATGTGCTCGCTTACAGGGTGTTTAGATATTCACCAAGAAAACCGCGCACGTCATTTGCAAAAGCTTCCTGAGGGCAGGTGACAGAGCCTGGACCAGGGAGAGGGACAGCGCAAACCATGCGCCCAGCAGCTGACTCTGGGGTCTCTGTTGACCTAACCCCAAGACAGTCCTGAGCCAATGGCTTATGGCATGGGCAGAGAGGAGTCCCCAGGGAGGGAGGCCTGAGCTTGGAAGGAGCCCTGAGGCAGGAGAGGCCTCTGGTCCGTCCCAGAGGAGGATCAGCACCTTCAGCTAGCAGCACCTGGTCCCTTGGAGTCTCACTTCCAACAGGAATTAGGACGCAACAGCCAGAAGACGGTGGTGAGAAATGACAGACAGAGTCAGCAGGACACGGGCTCTGCTGGTGGCTGATGTGTTTATTGGTTTGCAATATTCAATTTAGTAAAACAGCGGGAGGCGAGCAGAGCTATCCCAGGAGGTCACTACTCCAGCCGCATTCCACGGGGAACATCAGGGGAAGGCTCCTGGGGCTTCAAGAGACAGAGGCAAAGGGTGCAGCAGCTCTGGTCACATGAGTGGGTGAGCAATGGCAAGGTCTGCATGAGTGTGACTCGGGAGCAGAACCCCATAGGAGACAACAGACATTAGGGCAGCCTCTTCTTAGGAACTGGCAACAAATACAGCTTCATCACGTGGGGGATGGGCCCTGATTGTGGCTGGAGGCTCAGCGATGGAGCACCTCCAGGTCACAGCTGGGAAGCCAATGCTGCAGGAACTGCCTGTGTCGAGAACCTCAGATCTTGCACTGGCAGCACACGGGGACACAGCAGCTGGACTGGCAGCAGGAGGACCCACAGCCTGAGGAGCAGCAGGGCTTGCAGCAGCTGGACTGACAGCAGCAGGGCTTGCAGCAGCTGGACTGGCAGCAGGAGGACCCACAGCCTGAGGAGCAGCAGGGCTTGCAGCAGCTGGACTGGCAGCAGCTGGACTTGCAGCAGCTGGACTGGCAGCAGCAGGGCTTGCAGCAGCAGGATTGACAGCAGGAGGACCCACAGCCTGAGGAGCAACAGGGTTTGAAGCAGCTGGATTGACAGCAGCTGGACTTGCAGCCCCCACAGGAGCCACAGCCCCCCTTGCAGCCCCCACAGGAGCCACATCCCCCCTTGCATCCCCCACAGGAGCCACAGCCCCCCTTGCAGCCCCCACAGGAGCTACAGTCCCCCTTGCAGCCCCCACAGGAGCTACATCCCCCCTTGCATCCCCCACAGGAGCCACAGCCCCCCTTGCAGCCCCCACAGGAGCCACAGCCCCCCTTGCAGCCCCCACAGGAGCCACAGCTGGAGCAGGAACAGGCTGGCACACAGCAGCACACGGGCTTGCAGCAGCACACGGGCTTGCAGCAGCTGGAGCCACAGCCCCCACAGCTGGAGCCACAGCCCCCGGAGCAGCCACAGCAGGTCATGGTTCTGGAGGTGGAGGGTGGAGGAGGTGAGAGCAGCAGGTGGAGGGAGGAGTGAGGTGTGGGGCCTCCGGAGGAGCCAGGGCTTTAAGTACCTGCTGTTGTCACTGGGTGCCTTGGTTCAAGCTACTTCCTGAGCACGTGTTTGTTTGTTTGCTGGCTTTCAGGCTCTCTCTCTATCAACACTCACCTTCTTGTTTCTAAATCTGGCAGCTTCCTCGTTGGAATTGTAACTCACCTGGCCACCTGCCTTCTGCGTCCCAGGGATGTTGACTTCTCCCTTCCCATCTCAACTTCCTGCACATGCAGCTCGGTTTCCCTGGAAAACACCATCTCGTGTAAATGAACTTTCTTCACCAGAATTTTCCCCACATCCTCAGGGGTGTCCTCTATGTCCACACAGGGACACACTCCGGACACGCCCACCTTTGTCCCCTCAAGGCTTCATGCTGCTCGAGGTCTGTGGCCACTGCAGTCCAACTGCTGCCCAGTGCTATTGATTTTAAGATCTTCATGAGTTTCCTGTGTGGAAAGGGGTATCATGTTTGCTGTTTGAATTTCTTTAATTCTCAGGGTGGGTGCTTTTTTTTTTTTTCTTGTGCATCAATAATATTTTCCTTGACTTCTATTGTATGAAAAGTTCTTTGTGTTGGAGAAAACAAATTCCCTGTCCTGATGCTACTTTTATATCTTTTGGGTGATCATGGTGACACACACAGTGGGGTTGGCTTTCACATGGGCACTGGTCATGGAACGCCATTGGCTTCCCTTCAGCCCCCCCACCCCCCCTTGCACCTCCCCTCCCCCTCCCCTCCCCCCTCCCTCTGCTCCTCCCTCCCCCTCCCTCCCCTCCCCCTCCCTCTCCTCTGCTGGTCTTCCTTCCATCCTCTAATCTTTCCACTGGTTCCTTCTAGGCACACATCAGTGGCCCTCCACTGTGACCACCCACGCCTGCGCTAGCGTGACCCGGCCATTCCAGCCTGCGCCCCCCACTCCGCCTGTGCCCGCCCTCCCCTGCTGTCCCACTGTCTGTCTCCCTCTATTTCTGGCTCATTTCTCTAGCAGGATGTTCTCCAGCTCTGTCCCTTTGCAGCAGGGCCTTGGTCCTCCGTCTTCTTTGTGGTGGATCAAAGTCCCAGGGTATGAACACCTTTTCCCGTGACACACAAAGTTCCACTGTGGATGTCACTTTTTTGATCCGTCCACCTGCCAGCAGGCACCCGGGCTGGCTCCATGACTTGGCTGTTGTACTTTGTTTTTAACATGTTTGTGAGTTTGGTTTATGACATTTTCATTTTAAACTTTAAAAAATTTACTTCTTCTTTCCTTCTCCTCACAGTTTTAGGGATTGAGCCCAGGGCTCAGGCTTGCCAGGCCAGCACTCTGCCACTCCACCTCTGAGCAGCTCCCATGCCTTTTAAGACATGTTTAAAAATATTTCATTGTCTGTCTGGTCAGCAATCTAAAATGGTATCAAAATGAATGTTTATAGAGTAAAAAAAAAAAAAACCTTACCTTATTTGGAAGAGGTGAGAGACAGATTTGGGTACCACTTATTCTGGGTGCTCATGGGAGTGGGGCAGACAACTAAGAGGCACTTGCAGGGGGCTGAGCCAGCTCAGGAGGCACCCACCCAGCAGGACACCAGCCTGGTTCCTACCCCCAAACCAGTGAGCTCAGCAGTGGCATTTCCTAAGCCCCAGGGAGAGACTGTGGGGCCCAGGGGTCTTGGCAGAGCCCTCTCCACCTGCTGTACCCCCAGGCTGCCTCCACTGGAGCCCCCAGATGCTGCACAGAGAGAGTTTCCCATTTGGTTTTCATGCAAATGAGGGATCCGGACAGGACTGCCCAGACCTGGGAGATTAAAAAGGGGTGCTCTGATAAACGCGCAGGCAGCCCTGGCGAAAGAAGGTGCGGAGGGAGGACAGCCCGACTGGCCAACGTGATGTCCAGGAAACACCAGGGAGTGGCCCATATAGGGCTAAGCCCCAGAGCAATTAAAGTTTGGCATGTGCCAAAGGGCCACAGATGACATGGGAAATTCTAGGTGGGTTTTGAAGGGAGAGTGGAAGCCTAGGGACGCATGGGGACAGCTGAGCTCCTCACAACGGAATGGAGCAGGGAGCAGAATGGAGGAGGCTGGAACTTGAAGGCAGAAGGGAAAGAAAGACGGCCTCGTCCCAGGACGGCCAGCACCAGGAGCCCAGCACCAGCAGGGCCTCAGGGTGACCAGGGCTGGAAGGGGATCTGTAAATCCTCCCAGAAGAGAGTTGTGTGCCGCAGGGAGAGGCTGGCGCGGGTGCCAAGACTGAGACTCAGGGGCAAGCCCACGAATCCCAAAGGCAGGAGAACACGAAAATGAGCTCTGTGTCAAAGCCCAGTCCTCCGCCATCCGGGGGCGCTGGTGTCCCCTGCCAGGGCTCCCACCCTCCGTTTCCTTAGGGACCCTGACCATGCAGCAGGCCGCATGCAGAGGCTGCTGGGCAGCTTCTGGCCCCAGACTTCTTCCCGAAGTGGGTGGGTGAGGCTTGCCTGGGAGATGGCTTCGCTGCCCTCCAGCATAGGGTGGCCCAGCCATGAACTCAACTGAGGCTTTCCCGGACCTCTGAAGGTGGCCTTCTGTGTATGCTGCTAGACAAAAGGTGGCTGCTTAACTACTATTTAGTGGTGGGCAGGATGGGGCAGGGACCCAGGCAGAGGCAAGGTGCCACACTGGCCCGGGAGGCAGAGCATCTGGGTACCCACTGCCCTCCCAGAGGCCTTCTCTTCTCTGGAAGATGCTGGGTCCTCTCCTGGGCCCTTGCTGGTTCCCAGGAGGTCTCCTACTAAGCACCCCTTCCCTCCCGGGCCCACTGCCACCCCCTTCTTCCTCAAAAGGAACCTGCACTAATATTCTAGATACATCCATGCGCACCTGTGTGTCCTTTAAAGCTGTGAGAATTTATTTTTGTTGTTGTTATTTTAAGTTGAAGTTCACGGGCTTATTTCCTACTTCTCTCCTTTCTCACGCTGACCGCTGTATTTATGAAAGTCAATCTGTTACCGCTGTCGACCGTTGACGGGTCCTTGCTTCCCCAATGTTGAAGAATAACACCAGAGAAGCACGCCGAGGCAAGGTCAGAGTGGAAAATTAGAAGTTTATTAAAGGATAGCAGAAAAGACTTCTCCCGGAGGAAGAAGGGGACCCAAGAGATGGAATCCATTGAAGGGCCAATGTGTTCCCCTTTTTATAGTTTTCGGTGATGGAATGTAGGTGGGAAGGCCCCAAGGGTTAGGACACAGGTAGGCCAAAGAAGTAATCTGGGCACTTCAGAGTGAGCAACTTCAAGTTTGCTGTTCATTAACATTTCTTTGGGATGGGCTATTTTCAAATCTGCTGGGGGCTGTTTCCTGCACTTCATTAACATTCGGAGAGTTGCTCAACTTTTCCGGGAATTCATTCTCAACATGGCCTCCATTTTAGATTTCACTGGATATTAGATCCGATTTACCTAACTACACTGACTACCTAATTTTAAATCTGGCTTCAAAGCCACGTTTCTTTATAAAACCAAGAGCACTCTCCTCTCCCTGCAGTATGTGCTGCACCGCAGCTGACCTCCTGCCCTGGTGACAGGCACTGCGGCAGCCACACCTCCCACCCCAAGAAGCAGCCACAGAGCGGTCAGTGTCTCGGGCACACGTGCCCGTGGGCTGCTCCCATCCGTCGTCTGTAAAGGGGCTTTGCGATGGCGTCTCTCTGGGGGGTGAACTGTTAAGAGAGAAGCAGGCCAGCACAGGTGCCCGTGGAAGCCCTCCGCGAGGGCAAAGCCAGGTGCACGTGCAGGACTGTCGCGTGGCCCACCTGCCACGCCCACCTGTGGTGCGCCGGCTGCAGGGGAGGAGCCGGCTGCAGGGGAGGAGCCGGCTGCAGGGGAGGAGCCGGCTGCAGGGGAGGAGCCGGCTGCAGGGGAGGAGCCGGCTGCAGGGGAGGAGCCGGCTGCAGGGGAGGAGCCGGCTGCAGGGGAGGAGCCGGCTGCAGGGGAGGAGCCGGCTGCAGGGGAGGAGCCGGCTGCAGGGGAGGAGCCTACTCATGGCGCTGGCCACCGAGTAGTTTCGGCAGGTCTGGCGGGTGCGAGAGCCCTGGCTGCGGACTCTGTTTTCCCGATGTGGAATACCACCGATTCTTGGATACCCAGCAGACGTTCTAGAGCATTCCTGAATTCTCTCCTTCTGGTTTCCCTCTGCCAACCCCATTTTTGTGCACGTGTGCAGCCCTGCGGAGTGAACCCGGAGCTCTACCCCTGAGCTACCTCCCCAGCCCTATTCACTCTATTTTGAGGCGAGGTCTGGCCAAGTTGAGGGGCTGGCCTGGGGCTTGCTGTCCTGGGATCACAGGTGCGGCCACCCAGCGACTCCTTCCGCCAGTTCTGATTGCTCCTCTTCCCACCTGCGCGTGGGAAAACGGCTGCCTTGCCTTGTCCCACAGCGTGATGCAGAGAATCTGGGTCTTTTCTGTCATTTAAAGAGATGCATCTAAATTTTCTTAAACAGATATTTGCTTCTGGGATCTGATGACCTCACGAATCAAAGAATCTGCCCCTCGGCTTCTGGGCAGACCCACCATAGCTAATTTCATCGAAGCTCTCTGCTGCACCTGCTGAGGTGGCCGTGTGGACTCCCCTCCGAGCCACTGTGGCAAGTCACAATGGCATATCTTCTTGTGTGAATCCTCCTGCTGGACTGTGACTTGTTACTACTTAACAACCAGCCATATTCTTCTTGCTTTAGACGTTGTGCATTTGGCTTCTTAAGGAAATGCCTCTGCAGCCTTGTTTGGCAGCCTCCCGGGCGTTGAAGCCACAGTTACTCAGCTAGCATCTCGCAGGAATCTGCCCGACTGTCCCTCTGTACCGCCCCCCCCCCCCCCCCCCCGCAAATTCAGATCAGAGGACCACTGGGAGAAGCCATGTGGAAGCCCACGTGGGGCTGGGGGCTTCAGATTCTGGAGATGGTTTCCATGTCTTCAGGATTACTGGTCTGTTCCCTTTCAAGACCATGTGGTAGGGATGTGCCTCTTTGTGCTTTTCCCTGAAATGTGTCCAATCCTTCTAGAGTGGCTTGGATGCCCAGCTGCTGGGTCCAGATGGCCAGAGCCCCCTCGGTTGGCCTCTGTTCAGTGCCCTGCTTCCTTTCTGTAGTAGCGTTTCAGAGATTCCCCTCTTTTTTGCTTGGGTTTGCATTTGGCCATCTGTCCATGTGCTTGCCCTTCTGTCCTTTCTGTGCTTCTTTTCTGACCAGTACTTAGTTTGAGTACTCACCCTGTTCTCCACCTTCCCTGTCAAGCCTGACATTTTCCTGGGTGGCCCTGGCTCAGGGTATTTCTGTGACTTGAGGCTGAGTCACCACTGGGGCTGGGGGGCCGCCCCCTCCCTCCCCTGGCTGTGGCAGGAGGCACCTGGGGTCTGCGGCAGTAGTCCCCAAGGTGGAGCGCTGAGAGAGTAGTAAGGCCTACCTGTGTGTTTTAAGCTAAAAAAATTAACTGTGGAGCTTAACTAATATGTAGCATGTGCCAGAGAGGAGTGGACCCGCAGGGGGCTCCTTCTATGGACACAGTTGCATGGCCACTCTCAGAGCCTGTCTGTGGGTGGAGCCCTCTGGACGGGAGAATTCTAGAAGGGATCCCTGCTTTGAGAGAGTGCACCAGGAATGTCTGCAGCCCTCCCTTCCCTCTTTAGTTCTAGGACTGAAAAGCTGGCCATCAGTGGCCATCAATGGACCAAGAAGAACCAAGGCCCCCTCTCTGCTGGGAGGTAGCCATCCAAGGGCAGTTACCTACAGGAGTCAGTGCAGAATTGGGTGATTTATTTCAGCACTGGGATCTGAATGCATTCTGACATGACCCAGTTCTAAGGGAGCCCTGGTGACACCCAGCAGCCCGCTGCTAGGGTGAGGGGGCTGCCAGGGAGATAGTGCCCAGACACAGCCAGGTCCAGCCACGCCCTGACGACTGTGGGGCGGGCTCACGAAGCCACAAGCACAGGTGGAAGCCCAGCGGACCAGTGAACCATGACACCGCGGGCAGAAGGACCGGCTCTCACAGCGTCACCACGCAGCCACAGGAAGGACTGCAGCCACCGAGTCCATGCTGCAGCACAGGTGTTACCCCAGGAAAGGTTCCAGCTACTTATGCAGAAAAAGCCTGCTGGTTATGCGGACTTCAGGTGGCCCTGGACTTGCAGTATTTCATCTACACCACGCCACCACTGGTGATGGTCTGAAGAGCCAGAGCGAGTGTCAGAGAGGAGGGGCTTGGTCCATGGCTCTCAGCAGAGCTCTGATGTGCCCCTCACCTGGGTCACCTCAGTCCCCAAGTCTCCCAACACTCTCCCACAGCAAGGAAACGGCAGAACTGAGGGCTGGATCCAGGCCCCAGGACCCTCAGAAACGTCCCCTGGCCAGGGCTCCTGGGCACCATGGAGGCTCAGGGTGAAAGAGGGGCTTCTGAGAGCTGATGGGGCCGTGTCCAGGAGAGCCCCAGGTCAGCCAGCCAGGCAACAGCTGGGGCCCTGCTTCCTCCTGCTCCCAGGAGAAGTGGGGCCACCTGCTGACAGCGTCAGGGATTGCAGAGGAGACCTGCCTGCACCTTCAGGGAAAGCTCAGAGAAAACGGTCATTAAAAACACAGGACCAGGAGATTCTCTGGACCCTGGCACAAACAGGAACCAGGAAGTGACCACATGTCCAGCCTCACCTGATCCTGGGCAGGTACTTAAAGCCCTGGCTCAGGAGGCCCCACACCTCACTCCTCCCTCTCTACCTGCTGCTCTCACCTCCTCCACTCCACCTCCAGAACCATGACCTGCTGTGGCTGCTCCGGGGGCTGTGGCTCCAGCTGTGGGGGCTGTGGCTCCAGCTGCTGCAAGCCCGTGTGCTGCTGTGTGCCAGCCTGTTCCTGCTCCAGCTGTGGCTCCTGTGGGGGCTGCAAGGGGGGCTGTGGCTCCTGTGGGGGATGCAAGGGGGGCTGTGGCTCCTGTGGGGGTTGTAAGGGGGGCTGTGGTTCCTGTGGGGGATGCAAGGGGGGCTGTGGCTCCTGTGGGGGATGCAAGGGGGGCTGTGGCTCCTGTGGAGGCTGCAAGGGGGGCTGTGGCTCCTGCGGGGGCTGCAAGTCCAGCTGCTGTCAATCCAGCTGCTGCAAACCCTGTTGCTCCTCAGGCTGTGGGTCCTCCTGCTGCCAGTCCAGCTGCTGCAAGCCCTGCTGCTGCCAGTCCAGCTGCTGCAAGCCCTGCTGCTGCCAGGACAGCTGTTGCAAGTCCAGCTGCTGCAAGCCCTGCTGCTGCCAGTCCAGCTGCTGCAAGCCCTGCTGCTGCCAGGACAGCTGCTGCAAGCCCTGCTGCTGCCAGGACAGCTGCTGCAAGCCCTGCTGCTGCCAGTCCAGCTGCTGCAAGCCCTGCTGCTGCCAGTCCAGCTGCTGTGTCCCTGTGTGTTGCCAGTGTAAGATCTGAGGCTCTGACCACAAACCTTTGGTGGCCTGAGCTGCCAGGTCCCTGGGCTGTCCAGCTGCCTTTCCCCGGGGTCCTGTGTGCCCCACTGTTCACTGACTCCTTGCTCTTCACCCTGTGTCCTCTGAAGCATGTCACCAGGGTGCTTCTTACCCACTGGGCCCCCTCCTGCCTTCCTGCTTGCCTCTTTCCAGGACAACCCCTCCCTGTTGCCCTTCCTTTAAGATCCACAGTGGCCTGAGGTGGTCTGAGAGCTGCCCCTTCTCCCAGCCCTCTGACCAACCCTCCATCTCTGTCCCTATGCCAAGTCTATCCTAATAAACACAGCCCACGACCACAAAGCTCTCTTCCCAGCCCTTCTCTATGCGCCTGGATGGGGTGGGACACTGGAGGGACAGTGCAGTAACCAATGTGGGGGTGGGGGTCGCCGCAGTGGCACATGGGCCACCCTGAGGGAAGGGAACGAGCTGGAGGCCCCTGCTCTCCCTGGAGGCAGGAGAGGGCGTCTGAGGGGCCCCAGTGCAGGGGGAGTCAGATGCGGGGTGCCCAGGGCTAGTGCTTTGTCCTGGGTGGCACAGGAGGTTTGGGAGGGTCATGGCAGGGCTGAGTTGTGTCCCCAAGCCCTGTGTGGGAGCTGTGACCCCAGTGGGGACCCCATTTGGAAAAGGGCCCTTACAGAGACAAGCAACTTAGACGTGGTCATTAGGTAGGCCTAATGAGGTCCTTATGAAAGAGGACACGGGGGCCCAGGTGGTGATGAAGGCAGAGATTGAGGGGATGTGTCCAGAAGCCATGGGACACCAGGGACCAGCAGCTGGACAGGTCTGGAGCAGAGGCTCCCGCAGGAGGACCTGCTGTGCAGGCACAGAGGCTGTGGTCCCTGTTACGACCACCCTGGGGACAGAGCCCGGCAGCTTCCCGGGCGGGCGGGAGGGAGAGCTGGGGGCAGGCCTGGGACCCGCACTGCCTGGTGGCCGAGCCCGGGCAGCAGCTCACAGCTCATGGTGAGCACGCAGTTCCCTCCTGGTGCGCGGGACACAGACGGGCAACCTCCCCGCTCTGCTGTGCCCTAACGAAAAGCCATCCTCCCCGTGGGTGCGTGGCGACGGCTGCCCCCGTTGGCAACTCCTATCCTGCCCAGGTGGCATACTGACTGTGGGAGCCTGCAGGTGCTGAGGACCCCGTCAAGGTGGGTACATCAGGAGCACTTCTTTCCCGGTTCTGACAACCAGAAAATCTCCAGAGGTTTCCAGATGTCCTGTGGAGGCCAAGTCACTCCCAGCTGAGAAGCAAGTGTGAAATCACCTAGCAACCTGCTACTCCACTGGGAGTAAACGGATCTCGTTTACGTCACTCTACATCGAACTAGATGTGGAATATTGAAATTACACCCTAAAATGAGCAGGGCCTGGGTGCACCTGGTCACTGTCAATCACACCCTGGGTTGGAAAGTCCAGTCAGCTCAACAAGGGTAGAAAAGCATGCCCGGGGAGAGCGGGATACTCGGCTAAAATTCATGACCACGCCACCCCGGTGTTCGAGGTCCAAGCAGATCTGTCAGAATTCACAGGTTAATAGAGAGGATACTGCGGGCGAGGTCTGTATGAAGTCCGGTGTCCTGGGCTGGGCTGGGCTCCGGGCAGAGCACTTGCCTGGCCTACACGAGCTCCCAGCACCAAAATTGCCATGGCCACCGTCATCCTCTGGGGGATTTGACGCTGAGGAAGATGGCTAACTGACCCACCACAGTGTCAAAGGGCAGCATTTGCCCTTCCTCCTGAAGGCTCTTCGGCATCGGCAAATGCCACACGGGGTGTGGACGGTGCCCATGACAGCGTCTCCCTCGTACAAGGAGTCCAGGTGTCTTGATTTTCCTGCAGGTGGGGGCGGATGGCTGGCCTAGTGGCCTTCACCATCTCCTGCAGCATTTCCTGGGTGCTGTCAGAGCCACAATGGACTGGTCACTAGAACTGGTCACTACTCCCTGAGCAACAGGGTCACCACTGTCTGCAGGACGCATCTGCTGACCAGGCACTGTGAGTCAGCTGCAGAGGGCTCCGCTGAGGCCCAGGGAGGGCAGGTCCCTGCAGGGCAGCTTCCTGTCATGCCAGGCACCTGGGCACCAGAGGGTTTGGTATCTGTGGGGGCCCTGGACCAGTCCCCCGAGGGTACTGAAGAACGACCGCTTTTCCAATGACTTCCCCAGAGTCTCCTCTTGAGGGGAAACTCACTTGCCACGCTCTCCCTCTCCCCCTCCCTCCCTCCCTCTCTCCCCCTCCCTCCCTCCCTCTCTCCCCCTCCCTCCCTCCCTCTCTCCCCCTCCCTCCCTCCCTCTCTCCCTCTCCCTCCCTCTCTCTCCCTCCCTCCCTCCTTCCCTCCCTCCCTCTCCCTCTCTCTCCCTCCCTCCCTCCCTCTCTCCTTCTCTCCCTCCCTCCCTCTCTCCCTTTCTCTCTCTCTCCCTCCCTCACTCCCTCCCTCTCTCCCTCTCCCTCCCTCTCTCCTTCTCTCCCTCCCTCCCTCTCTCTCTCCTCTCCCTCTCTCCCTTTCTCTCTCTTGCCCTCCCTTATTCCCTACCTCTCTCCCCCCTCTCCCTCCCTCCTCTCTCCCTTTCTCTCTCCCTCCCTCTCTCTCCCTCCCTCTCTCTCCCTCTCTCTCTCTCCCTCCCTCTCTCCCTCTCTCTCTCTTTCTCCCTCCCTCTCTCCCTCTCCCTCCCTCCCTCTCCCTCCCTCTCTCCTTCTCTCCCTCCCTCCCTCTCTCCCTTTCTCTCTCTCCCTCCCTCACTCCCTGCCTCTCTCCCTCTCCCTCCCTCTCTCCTTCTCTCCCTCCCTCCCTCTCTCTCTCCTCTCTCCCTCTCTCCCTTTCTCTCTCTTGCCCTCCCTTATTCCCTACCTCTCTCTCCCCTCTCTCCCTCCCTCCTCTCTCCCTTTCTCTCTCCCTCCCTCTCTCTCCCTCTCTCTCTCTACCTCCCTCCCTCTTTCTCCCTCTCTCCCTCCCTCTCTCTCCTTCCCTCCCTCTTCCTCTCTCTCCCTCCCTCCCTTCCTCCCTCTCCCTCCCTCCCTTTCTCCCTCTCTCCCCCTCCCTCTCTTTCTCCCTCTCTCTCCCTCCCTGTCTCTCCCTCCCTCCCTCTCACTCCCTTTCTCCCTCTCCCTCCCTCCCTTCCTCCCTCTCCCTCCCTCTCTTCCTCCCCCTCCCTCCCTCTTCCTCCCTCTCTTCCTCCCCCTCCCTCCCTCCCTCCCTCTCTCTTTCTCTCTTTTATTTTCTTTCTTTGGTTCGGAGGATTGAACCCAGGAGAGCTTAACCTCTGAGCCACATCCCCAGCCCTTTTTTATGTTTTATTTTGAGACAGGGTCTCCCTGGGTTGCTTAGGGCCTTGCTAAATTGCTGAGGCTGGCCTTGAACTTTCGATCCTCCTGCCTCAGCCTGCTGAGCTGCTGGGATCACAGATGTGCCATGGCACCTGGCTGACGGAAATATTTCTTATGCCTAAAAGCAAGTCGGCCAGCTTCTGTGATGAAAACAGGCTTTTAAAACATTGATTGATTGACTGATTGATTGATATCAGGGATTGAACCCAGGGGTGCTTCACCACTAAGCTACATCCTCAGCCCTTTTAAAAAAATATTTTATTTTGAGACAGAATCTCGCTAAGTTGCTTAGGGTCTTGCTTAGTTGCTGAGGCTGGCTTTGAACTTGTGATCCTCCTGCTTTAGCCTCCAGAGCCTCTGGGGTTACAGGGCGTCCACCACCACACCTGGCCAAAAAGCTATTTTTGATAACATCTTTTCTCTGGGGAAATAGTGCTTTTAAAATGGAAAAGACTCGGGCCTGATGCCCGCCTGGGCTCTTTCCTCCTCCTCGAGGGTGGTGGGCAGGCTGTGCCCAGGACCAACGCAGGGGCGCCAGGCACGAGGTTGCCTCACACCTCTGGCACGGGTGACTGAATCCTCACATCTATGGATTTCTAAATCCTAAGAGTAACACGTGCTGCTGGTTGAACAGAAAGAGGAGCACAGAGAAAGTGGAGGGAACCGGCCCTCACCCAGCCGCCACCTCTGCCTCCGGTGGCCGTTCCAGGAAGGAGGCCGGGGGAGGCTGCAGAGACGAGTCCCGGAACCCTGCCCTCTGCAGAAAGCCTGGCACGGGGTCGGGCTGGACTGTGGGGTCACCAGGGGGGTGGCAGGGTGCAGCCCCAGGGTAACACAGGAGCTCGGGAGAGGACACGAGCAACCACCAGAGGGCGCAGCGGCCACCACGCCAGCCCTCACTGATCCCCACAAACAGGGGGCAGAGTCCTGGAAGGCACAGGTGCCTGGCCGTGCTGACGCCGCCCCAATTCCTCACCAGTCAGCCTGCGAGGAGGAGCCGAGGCTGGGCCAACAGCCCCCTGCCTCTCCGGCTGGGCAGTGGGGATGGGCTGTTTGCATGGGGGAAGAAGGACGTGACCTCTGCTGCCCACTGCCTGATGCCCACGGCTCCCATCCCCAGGATAGAGGGGCCCTGTGCTGCCCCTTGTCCTTAGTGTCTGTCTGTGCTGGTCCCTGAACTGTGGCACTGACCAGAAATGCAAGGGAGCCTGGGTTCTCCCTGGAGGGACGCTCCTGCCTGCTGTCCGGGGCACAGGTGGCCCTGGGCCCCAGCATCACACTGGCCCTTGAGGAGCACCCCGAGGGCCACAGCTGGGACACCCACAACAACATGCCTCCTGCCTTTCTACCCCTTCCACACAGGGACAGAGGACCGTCACAGCAGGAGGTGCTGAGCCAGTGGCTGCCGCCACCTGCTCCTTCACGTCAAGGTCACCGGAGCACGGACAGCTCAGCACCGACAGACTCAGATTTGGGTCTCAGCCGCTGGTGGCAGGTGAGGAGTCACCAGCTGGAGGGCCAGAAGGAAGCGCCAGGCCTTCAGAGCTGTGTTGGTGACAGGAACAGAACTCCTGGGGAGGAGTGGCCGTGTCCCGCTGTGGCTCAGGCTCCGAGGCTGCCCTGCACCAGCATCTCCTCACTCGGAGGTCACGGGGAGGGACCTGGGTGTAAACACTGCCACTACAAGAAGGTGCCCTCTTTTCTGTTTTGTGAGCAGAGTGCCCACGGCTCAGGGAAACCACCCAGGTCACAACATAAGAGACCCCAGAGCCTCTGTGGGCCCTGGATTTCCTGCACGGGGTCAGGTGGAGGCATTTAGTGGCACTCAGTAGATGCATGCTGACCCTGACTGCAGGCCCGAGGCCCGGCTGGCTGGACAAGGCCTTGGGTTGCCTCCTGAGCCTCATCCCCACTCCCATGGTGCCTGCCGGGCTCCCAGGGGATCCGGGTCCTTTTGGTTCTCCAAAGAAAGGGGGTGTGTGAGTTCCTGTGCGTCCTTCTGTCTGTGTGGGTGCAGATGTGGACAGACACGTGAGCAGTGTGAGGACCCGGTCTCTCAGCCACCTCTGCAGCTGGATTCTGGGTCCACACAGTACAGCACACAGAAAGACAGAGGCAGAGACAGAGGGTGTGCTCTGAGGACTTAGCCCGAACAGCTGTGGCTGGGCCAGCAGCGCTGCTGCAGGCTGCAGGCTGAAGACCACGTCCCTTCCTTCCTGAGGAACCCCAGAATTTCTTTTTTTTTTTTAAAGTAAGACTCATTTTTTTTTAAGAGAGAGAGAGAGAGAGAGAGAATTTTAATATTTATTTTTTAGTTTTTGGCGGACACAATGTCTTTGTTTGTATGTGGTGCTGAGGATGGAACCCGGGCAGCACGCATGCCAGGCGAGCGCGCTACCGCTTGAGCCACATCCCCAGCCCCCAGAATTTCTATTAAGGCCATCAACTGATTGGATGAGGCCCACCCACGTCATGGCAGGTCAGCTCAGAGTCTCTCGATCTCCACACTGATCCCAACTGAAGATACCTTCACAGCAATATCCAGGCAACCAGGCACCACGGCCTGGCCAGTCGGCCCTGCCATGGCCACTGCCGGCCTGCCATGGGGTGCTGCCAGAGCTGCCAGTGACCTTTGCGTGTCAACTTTGCAGGTGGCTGCAGCGACTGGCTCAGCACCTGCGTGAGGTCCTCTGTCCCTGTGTGGAAGGGTAGAAAGGCAGGAGGCATGTTGTTGTGGGTGTCCCAGCTGCGGCCTCCCAGGCAGAGCACCAGCTTCCAGAGGCTCGCTGCACTGAGCTCCCCACCCAGAAGCGGGTCTGGGACTGGGCTCCCCGCCCCCCAGGAGAGCTCCTGGTCCTCGCGGCCGTGTCTTGGCCTACGTGCGCTGCTGTAACAGGGTGCCCGGGGCTGGACGATCTTAAAGGACGGAAATCTGTCCCCACCTGGAGGCCGGGAGCCCACCATCCAGGCGGCAGCTGGCTGAGGCTGGGGAGGGAGTGCTGCTCCCTGCCCCCCAGGGGCCAACCTCCCCGCAGGGTAGACCTGGCGCTGTGAGAGCCACCAGGAGGGGAGCTGCCGGAGCCGACACCCCACACCAGGAAGTGGTGGGCACTGGGTCAGGGGGGAGGCCGGGGGAGCTGGGGGTGTCCTGGGAAAGGCCAGGCTGCCATCCACAGAGCCTGGGACTCTGAGGAAGAGAGGACTGTGGGCAGCCTCCATGTCCCTGGGCACCCGAGGCCTGTGGTCAGAATGCTGACTGCTGGGGTGGCCGGGCGGAGCCTGGGGACCAGGAACGCTGTCACTGCAGCCTGGGAGAGGCCGTCCGTCACAGGTGGCTGGCCACCCGAGCCTCCAGGCCGGGGTTTGGGGGCGCACGGCCCATGCCCCCCGCTGGCCCTGGATCTGCCGCCACCTGCCCCAGGGCCTCCCAGAAAGCCTGGGAGCGTGGGACGCTCTGTCAAGAGCCCGGTGCAGCTGACCCGGAGGCACCCGGCCTGTGGGGACCCTGGTCACCCTCCTGCTCCACCAGAGACCTCCCCCTGAGGAAGGAACTTTGTCACCACTGCTGCTCAGGAGCTGGGGGTCCCGGGAGCCCAGACACTGGGCCCTTTACACCCTGCACCCGCCTGGCGAGCCCCAGAGCGGCAGTGGAGATGGCTTCTGTCCAGTGATCTGGGTCTCTGCAGGTGCCCGCTGTGCCGCCTTCTGGACCCCGCCAGAGCCCGCCTGGTGTCCCTTCCCGGCTGGTTCTGGGTTTGCCCGGGGTGTTCCCCTGCGGCTGAGCTGAGCACTGTGAAGAGGTGGCCTTAGGGACTCCTGCACCTTCCTGCTGAGTTCCAGCAGACACCTCTGTCAGGCTGCAGGGCGAAGACACAACAAACCCAGGAGGAAAACACTGTGTTCGGGTTCCCAAGGCTCCTTCCAGACTGGAGACCCTGGGTGGGCTGGCTGCTGTGGTGCTGAGCCGCCACCAGGTGGCACTGTTGACTGGCAAAAGGCAGGTGGCGCCTCGGGCGGGCGCACAGCAGGGGCCGCCTTGCTGCTGCCCAAGCAGGGAGAAGGTGCCCGGGTCCTGCAGGCCTCTGCCTGGTGTCCCCTGTACAGCCACGGAGACAGGAGACCCGACTCGGGGTTCAGCACTTGCAGGATGTGGCTGCCGGTCTCAGCAGCAGCCCCCTGGCCTCCCCTGGCCGCCGAGGATCATGTGTGCAGCTGTGGGTCCCCCTGCACTCCATAGCCACCCTCTCCACCTGGGCTGCACACCTGCCCCTGGGCCTGAGGACTGGGCACCTGTCGTGGACCTGGCCTCTGACCACCAGGCTGGGTGACCGGGCATTCTGTAGGACCAGCCTGTAGTCCACGGGCAGGGTCCACTCCCCCACACTGCCCAGACACAGGCCAGAGTGGGGGTTTTGTCTGTTCTTGTTTCCATGCCGGGAACGAAGCAGGGCCTTGTGCACGCCAGGCAAGTGCTGACCACAGGCCATGCCCCAGCCCAGGGTTAGGATGCCCTCAGGTGCTGAGGGAGGCAAGGCTCGGCTTTGTGACCCTGGGCCTGGCGCGGCCACATCCTCCCGGGGCATAGAAGTCCCAGCCTGCCTGGCACTGGGGGCACTTGGCCCTGAGGGCAGAGCCGGAAGTACAGACTGGCCCCTGCAGCTGCCCCACCTAGGCCTCACTTGGGCTGATGGCCTCCTGGACTCCTGGAGGTTGGGACAGCTACTGGGTAAAATGTCACTGAGGACTCTCCTGACCTAAGGCAGCGGGTGCTGGTCCCACGGAGGTGTGCAGGGGTGGACCAGGGGTGGTGTGCTCCAGAGTGCACCTAGGGGGTGGACCACCCAGGGGTGGCGTGCTCTAGAGTGCACCTAGTGTGTGACCTGGATCTGGGAGGCACTTGGTGGAGCAGCATCTCTGTGGTGCTACCAACAGGACACCCCTTGTGCTGGTCCCCTTAGGGTGGATCAAGGGCAGGGGTGGCCTCTCCCCAATGTTAGTGACTCCAGGAAGGATTTTAGCGGATTCTAGCCTCTGTCCCTGGATTGAGACTAGTGCTGTCCGGTCTCAGCTCCCTGTGGAGGAGGGCACCTTGCTGCCATCGGGAGAGCACTTGAGCAGTGGCTGCCCTTGGAGTCCAGCCTGATCACGCTCCTCAGCAAACGCAATGGGAATGGCCAGCCTGCTGTTAGCTGGCTGGCCACTGATGGACACGCAGTGACCACTGGCACTGGGTTGCTTGGTGTGGTCGGGTGTGGGGTTCCCAGGATGCTGGGCTTTCAGTGCTTAGAGAGGGGAACTCTGGGTCTGGCCGGGTGGAGGGTGGTCCTGCCCGGCAGGCCGTGACCACAGGGCCCCCTGTGCCCGCTGGACAGCTGCTGGCTCTGTCTTCCTTGTGAGCGCCGTTGCAGTCCCTCCTCTCCCCTGAGAGCTTCCTGGGCACGTCATGTGCTCACAGTTCTGCCAGCTTTCCTGTCCTGCCTTTTAGGTTTGAGATGGGATCATCCTCTGGCCCTCCACCCTGCTCTGGATCTCAGTCCCGACAGGGACATGTCAGCACAAAGACATTCGTGAGCGGGCTGTCGACAGCTGGGCCACGTCGTGGGAACACAGCGAAGCCAAACAGAGGACGCGGGCGGGGGACGGGGCTCCACCCAGGGTGCGGGCCTGGGGTGGCCGGGGGTGCGGTGAGCCACACGGGCCCCTGCAGAGGCTTCCTCTTTGTAAGTGAAACAGGAGCATGTCTGCCGCCCGGTCAGCACAGGGACCCCTGCGGTGGGCGGGGACAGGACGGTGCCTTGTTTGTCCCCACTGTGGTTCAGCGGCCTCCCAGGCGGCCAGGGGCTCCTCCTGTGACTACAGCGGGCCCAGGGGACATGGGTCAGGACTCCCAGGCAGGAGCCCGCGGGCCCTCGGCTAAGCAGAACCCCTGGAAACAGAAGGGGGGCGTGGGGAAGCCAGGGCTGTGCACGGGGAGGAGGCAGAGCCAGGCCGGGCTGTGTCTGCAGAGGGTGCTGTGGTCACACGGAGAGGGGGGTGGACAGACAGCCCTGCGACTAGAAGAGACCCCTCTGGCCCCACAGGGCGGCCGGGACAGGTGAACACACACCCACCACCTGCTCCGGGCCACCAAGGACGCACCTGGCCAAAGACAGGAGGCTCAGAAGCAAATTAAACAAAAAGGGCTTAGAGCCACAGGCGAGATCCACAGCTGAATTAACCAGGTTTATTTAATAACCAACGTGCAGGGACGGGGCCACCCTGTCTGGGAGACGACCCGGAGGCCCCGCGGCCTGCACCTGCAGGCCCTGCTCCGCCCCGTGGGAAGGGCCTCTCCTCACCTGGGGAACCCGGCAGCGGCCTCCCCGCAGGCGGGGTCTCTGGGGATCAAGCTGCTGCCCTGGGAGGGTGGGGCCCGAGGGGGAGAGCGGGGTGGCCGGCTGAGTGCCGGGGTGTGGGCAGGATGGCCGTCAGAACGGGATGACAGGCAGGAAGCAGAGGCACCAATAACAGGCCCTGGTGTGGCTGGGCACAGGTCTGGGCTGAGGGGGGGCACAGTGTCCATACGGGTGGAGTGGACGGAGAGAAGGGGACGGGGAGGCTGACAGAGATGCAGGACTTTCAACCCCGAGGTGAACGTCCAGCCTCCTCCTGTCCACCCTCAGCGGTCACTGGGGCTCACGGTCCTCTCCACCCACACGCTGGGGAGATATGCAGGTCCACTTCTCAGTCGAGGCGCTCTGGCCTCGGCCACCCTGAGCACGACCCCCGGGAACTTGAGACGGCTGTTTAGACGTGCATGAGATGCCTGGCCAGAGCCCGACCGTGGAACACCCTGCCACAGGGGAGGACGGCCGCGGTCATTAGCACCCCCTGCAGAATCACTTCCCCCCAACCCAGCAGGGCCAACACCAGGTGCCCCCGAGGGAAGGCTGCCGAACTGGACGGCCACTGCCAACCCGAGAGAGCAGGTGGCCGGCAGACAGAGGAGGGGCGGGGCGCAGGGAGGCGCAGGTCCTGGGGGCTGCCCGGCGCCCTCTCCCCTGACCCAGCAGCCCCGGCCTGTCCCACGGTCCTGCTGCAGGCCCAGGGCTCAGCAGGCTGAGAGGGAAAGAGGTGCTGGACGTCCCTGGAGGCAGCTGGCAAAGCCTCCAGGAGCCTGCGGCAGCGATGGCGCCACTGCCCGTTATCTGCAGGGGCATTAGCAGAGCGATTTATGGGCCATGAGCTGGAAGATTCCCATGTGCAGTAAACAGGCTCAGACCACGGGGGAATATTAGTGAGCCCTGACATCCTTGATCCCAGGCAGATCTGGCGCGTGGGAAACCCAGATATGCCCTCCGTCTGGTCACGGGTTTGTGGGGAACGGGCCAGGCTCCGTGTGGGAAAGGAGGGCTTGCAGGCGCCCCTGGGTGGGGAGATGACAGCCAAGTGACCCCGGGCTCCTCTGTGCCTGCAACAGGAATGGATCATTCCCGTCATCCTCAAGCTCATAATCATCTGAAACAGGCCAAACACAGCAGGAACTCACAGTAACAACGTCTTGAACAAGATGGAGGGTTAGTTCTCTATCCCCGTTACAAAGCCCCACTGCCCGGGGTCGGAGAGGCCGTTTTAGGGTGCCCGTGACAGGTACCCAGGCTCCAAGCTCCTTCCGCCTTTCTGCTCCCTGATCCTGACACGAGCACTCCATGCCTCCTGGTTCAAGGTGGCTGCTGGAGCAGCCACCATTTCATCTGCACTCTAGAAAGCACAGGAGAGGCCAGGGTGCTCTAGCCAGCAACCTCTGCTCCCCGAAGAAGGGTCAGGCACAGAATGAAGGTGACCCAGCCATGCCACCTGAGGCAGCCTGGGGTGGCGGGTCTGGGGTCCCGTGGGAAAGGCATGGGAGGAGACTGGTGGGGTGAGAGTGGCCTGAGGGGGCAATGACCCACCGTGGGCTGTGACAGAGGCACCCTCACGGCCCCCAGGGCTGCTGGTCAACCAGGAGCTCAGGGGCTGCCGTGGCGGGGCAGGCCCAGGCGCTCGGGCCCAGCAGACGTGGCTCACCAGCCCAGACAGGAGAGGAGGGGAGGGCTGGGAGGCCTGGGGGATGCAGGGAAGGCCAGGCCAGGCCCCGAGGGAGGACACAGGCTGTCCCGAGGAGAGCTGGGGGAGCAGGACCCCCGGGAGCAGGCACAGGCCTGGGGACAGAGGGCGGCAGAGTCTGGGGTCTGGGGCAGCAGAGCAGGCAGGGTCCCTGGAGAAGGAAGCCCAGGCCCGAGCCCTCAGAGGCCAGGGCAGCCGGTCAAGGCCTGCGGGCCGAGAGTGGACAAGGCCCACCTGGGAAGAGGCCGCGTGTCCCCCTGTGAGTGGCGGGGCCTGAGCACATAGCTGGAGCCGCGGTGGCCCGTGGCCCTTGGTGGTCCAGGCTGGGCCCAGAGGGGCAGGAGAGGGGAGAGGTGCCGCGTGGGCCCCCGCGAGCTGCCCCACCCTGCCCAGGCTCGGCCGCCCTGCACCCCGTCCCCGCCCCACGCCTCCCCCTGACCCCAGGCCCCGCTGTGCAGCCAGGGCCTGGCCCTGGGGCCCTGTGCACAGGGGCTTCTCAGGGTCCAGGCACAATCACAGAGCCCCTGGCCCGCTCTCGGCCTCTGCTTCCAGAAGGTTCTACTTCCAGAAGGCTCTGGGGTCTGGTGGACCCTGGCCCTGCAGCGAGCTGGGGGTGGAGGGGCCCCGCCCTCCCCTGGGGCCGGCGCCCACCCCTCGGCCACGGGCCCCGACCCTCCCCGTCTCCACGCACACCCCGCACACCCCGAGCAGGCCCCCCGCATCCCGGGCCAAGCCCGGAACTGCCGAGTCCCCACGCGGGGCCGGCCTGGCATGGCGTGATCCGCGTGACGCCGCTGACCCTCCCGCAGGGACCTGAGGCAGCCCTGCAGAACATTACAGAGAAATGAAAGGGAAGGAGAGGAAGACACAGATGTGGTCTCCTGTAAACAGTCTGATTTCCCAATGTAAACCAGATCCCGGCCCAAGACATCAGGTAAACATCTGCGTCAGCGCCCCCGGCCCCCCACCGCCCGGGAGGCCCAGGGGTCTGCATCGCCTACTCTGGGACGTGTCAGAGTCGCCGCCGAGACATTTCGTAATTAGGCAAAATTAGGCCTTGCATTCCTCCACTAAATCCCAAAGATCTCTGCAATTTCAGGTCTTCTCAAAAACGAAAACACTTGGTGATTAAATGGCACGGGCGAAAACGGTATAGAATGCTCTCTCAACTGGAAAATGCCAATTAAGGAAGTGGCCCTGGCTTCCCACCCACCTTGGCTGGGTGGGGGCTTATCTCTGCACAGAGGAATCTGCCTGGGGAGCAGATTAGCTGTGGCCTTGCTCTCAGGCTGGGCCTGGGCGGCCAGGGGCCCGGGGGAGGAGCGGGCAGGGCTGACCCTGGCCCCTGATACTGGGATTTGGGGCCGGGAGGCCCCACGTTGCAGGCAGCTGCAGGGGCAGCACCAAGGACAGTGACCTTGGCAGGGCACACTGGGGATTTGTCCTTTGAAGCTGCCTGGGTCCCCACCCTGGTCCTTGAATCCTGCCAGAACCCGGGGGCTGTCTCCCTGGGGTGCATGGGTGACCTGGTGTGGGGCAGCTTGGCCTTTGTGAGTACAGGTTGTCCCCCATTCTGTGGCTGAAGGCTGTGCCCTTGAGCTCCTGTCCTGCTGGTGACCCTGCCTTCTCTTGAGTGCCTGGGCTGGGGCTCTCCCCTGCTGGGTGTGCTCTCCTCTGTGACCCGGTGACACCTCAGGGCGTCCACCTCGTCCACAGTCTCTGCTTGAGCGGCTTTTACACTTATGGCTGCATAAAAGTTAAAGGGGGGCTGGGGCTGGGTCAGCTGGGGCGCTTGCCGAGCTCCCAGGGGACACTGAGTTTGATGCTCATCACTTCAGATAAATAAATAAAAGGTCCATCGATAAGTAAAAAATATTAAAAAAAATAGTTAAGAAGGAAGAGTGCTTTATGACCCATGAGTGTGTCTGGACATTCAGGTCCTTGAACCCTGCGTGGTGGCACAGGGCCAGCCCTCACAGACACCCCCAGGCTGCTGTCACGCTACCCGGGCAGACGTGACCCACAGAGCCATGGTACTGACCACCCTCCCTTGGCCGAGAAGCTCGCGGAGCCCGGCCTTGGACCAGGTCGAGGTGGCCTCTGGTCTGGGACAGAATCCGGCAGCCTCTCCTGGCAGCTGTGTCTCCGGGTGAGTGGGGACGGCAGCCTCTCAGGGCCTTCGCTTCACCCCGAGGGTGTGGAAGGCTTCTCGACACCCTCTGGTCCCGGAAACTGCTCCACACACTTTTCCAGAACCTTCTCTACAGGGCTACAGTCAGGGAGGCCCGGGCGACTGAGCCGAGGTCCAGTCCTCGGGAAATCCGACCCACAAGACCCTGGCGGCCTGCACGGGAGCTTGGGTGCAGCACTGGGCACTGGAGAGGGACTGGGCCACCTCTGGGGCAGCAGGGGACCCTCCTCGCCCCCTGCGCTTGGTGTCCTCCCGGGCAGCCACGTGTCAGGCGCCCCCTCCTCCTTCCTGGGCCTTGTCCTCCTGCCGGACACGTGACTTCCCCACAGGCGTCGGCAGCCGTGTCAGTGGTGCGGCCCTGCGTGAGGGGAGCCCTGGGGACGGCCGAGCCCACCCTCCCGCACACCGAGGGCATGACGAGGTCTGCCACTCCAGGAGGGGGCTGCTGTGGCAGTGCCATGGGGTGGGACCAGGGCAAGGACCCCCGGGACCTCAGTGAAAGGCTGGAGGGAGCCGCTGGCTGACCCACAGTGACCACCGGAGCCCAGAGAGTGTCCAGCGTGGCCACGCGAGGCTTTCCCAGGACTCGGCGGCACTGAGCTTCGACGGGGGCGGGGGGGGGGGGTCTGCTCGGGTGATGGTGTTTTAAAGAAAGCGGGGACCTCGGCTGCCTTCCCGAGAAGACCCTGCGGTGCCCTGGGTGAGGAGGGGGTGACTCTGACCAAGGAGCAGGACAAGCTGGCCGGAGGGGTGTGCTGCCTGGCTCTGTCCTTGACACAGTGTGCAGGGACGTGGCCTTCGTTGGCCTCCACGCTGGCCGGGTGGGGAGGGAGGCAGGGCCAGGAGGAAGTGTCCACTTCCCCCTATCTAGAGGCCCCTCTGCTCAGCACGGAGCATTCCCTGCCCGTCACACGTGAGGGAACGGGGGGGGGGGAGCTCAGCTGGACACGGAGCAGAGCCAGGCCAGCTCCCTGAGGAATCTTGATTGCGCTGGATGCTGTGTGTGGACATCAGCAGATTCTGGCCGGTGGAATCTTCCTTCGAGCCAGTAACATTTTCTTCCAGGAACAGGAAAGTACATAGGGTCAGGGTCACACCGGCACGGCCAGCCTCTGTCCTCATCTGGAGCCTGGCCTCCACAGCGGGGCCTCTTGCTGGCTTTGCAGGAAACCTGTCTCCGCCACGGCGGGGGGGCTGAGAGCTCTACCCGTGCCTCTGGCCTTCAGGGGCCGTCTCTCCCAGGGGTCCCGTCCCAGGTGCCCAGAGGGTCACCCTGGGGAAAGCCACACAGGTCCCTCTCGCACCCCCGAGGTCCCCTGGACGCCCAGCTGAGCTGGCAGCTGTCCCAGCAGGTCCTCCTGAGAAGCAGAACCAGCAGGCCATGAGGTCCAGGGAAGGAGTCGCCGACCACGGGCCCCACGCTGCAGTGTGGGCAGCAGGCTGGGGCCTAGGGGCCAGCGCGCCCAGGGCAAGGGTTCACTTCAGCCGTGAGGGAGGGAGGAAGCCACGTCATGGGGACATCTGCCTCACCCGACGTCCCCCTCTTTCCTCCGCAGGACCCTTGTCCCAACAAGAACCACACCTGGGTCACAGGGCCCTCTGGGTGGCAGGCCCTGGGCCAGCAGGGGGACCCAGGCCCAGCACTCAGGGCAGGAGGGCACACTGGCCACTCCTGGAGGGAGCCCAGGTGGGAGAGGGCAGCCGGCCGGGTGTGTGAGTCTGCGGGCAGTGGCCTGGGTGGGGGCAGGTTGTCCACGTGGACGGTCAGGTCTTCTGACTTCTTCCTGTGTAAGTGCTGGGCCTTTCAGTTTCCAGGCCTCGGTGGTGCCACCTCCGTGGTGGGGTGGAGGGAAGTGCGGGCGCCAGTCGGGGGGCAGCGCTGAATGCCCCCAGGGGAAGTCAGTGCACGTCTGTCCCAGATGCCTTTGACCCTGGCTGGCGGAGAGGGTCCTGAGTGGACGTTAGGTTTTGTCAGGTGCTTTTTTTTTCTTTTTTCTGCTTTTTCTGCACCTACCGAGATGGTCGTGTTTTTCGGTTGATTCAGTGTCAACACTAACTCTTGGGGAGTCACTTGAGCCTGCGTCACTGCTGTGGACCCCGTGACCATGATGTGGCCTTTGGACGTATCATTGGACCCGACTTGCTGAGTTGTCCCCCTCACACTCAGGAGGGCTCGGCCTGGGGCCTGGGTGCCTGGAGTGGCAGGGCACTGTGGCTGGAAGGTCCCCGCCACACGGGTCCCCCTTAGCGGGTCGGGGTGTCCTGCCTGGTTTCCTGGTGTGAGCTGGGCCGTCATCTCCTGTGTCCCCCGCCGTCACACCCAGGTCATCCAGGGCGTCCACACGTTGCCCGTGACGCTCCCTCTCATCTCTTCAATGTCCACAGAAGGCTGCATCCATGTCCAGACTGGAAGTCAGAAGCACCGCGTGCATGAAGGACACGTGTGAAGGACACGAGGAGGCGATGCACCCTGAGGTGTGGCAGGAGCATGGCCGCCTCAGAAGGGGCCCCTCCCTGCCAAGACCACAGCAGATGCTGCCCCCGGAAGACAGCTGTCCTGCCGAGCTATGGGACATCGGTGCCCACCCTGCTGGCCGCAGCCCAGGGCCTCAGAAGGCCGCGGGGGAAGCGGGGAGGCTGGTCGGGCTCCGGGGGGTGGGGATCCGCGGCCGCGGGGCCTGCTCAGCCTCGTCATGCGAGGCCTGGAGACGGCTGTCTGCTCCGATTTCCCCTGAGCTCATCTCCTCAGGTTCAACACGATTCTTATCAAAATCTGGGCAGACTTTTTTGATGGAAAAAAATCCCTTGATTTTTAAATTTCCAGGGAGGATAAACAGACTCGAATAACCAAGCTATTGTCTTTCCCTCAGGAAAGTGCAGTTGGAGGAACTGTCTTCTGGGTTCTCAGACTCACTCCAGAGCAGCACGGCCACAGGGGAGCACAGCGGCCACCCGGGGCAGCAGCCTGGGGTCCACCGGGGCTCAAAGGGGCTCAACGCAGGAGCATCTGGGGCGGACGGTGTTGGGCGGATGGAAAGACGGCCCTGGCCTAAGCCTCTGCCTTGGGCAGGGGTCAGTCCAACGCTTGGGCCGCAGCTCAAGGTGGACCAGTTGCCCAGCACAAGGCCCTGGCTTCCGTCCAGCACCTGAAGGAAGGAGGGAGGGAGAGCGGGGCCCGGGGCAGGGCCTCGACTTGGCAACCGACTCCTCGCTGTGGCACCAGAAGCATGAGCCATGACGTTGTTTCTCTTTTTTGTTAAGATGGCGACGGACATAAAGGTTCCGACGGGAGAAAAGGCCGCAAACCGTGTGGTTGACGGGCCTGGGGTCCACGGCACCGAGAACTCGGAGTCCACCCGGCCAGGGGAGGACGTGCTGTCACACTGGGGAAGAGGACCTGGGGCTCATGACCAGGGAGAAGCCCTCACCCTCAGCCACTAGGGAGGCGGCGTCGAGGCCACAAACCGCAGGGGCCACCTCACACCCGCTGAACTGCCAGACCCAGCAGTTGAGGGTCCAGAGACGGGGAGCCGCGGGGCCGCTCAGCACTGCAGGGCACAGCCGGACAGTTGCTTAAAACTCTGGACCTCATGGCCATCCGCGGCAGTCACCCTCCCCGCCCTCCTCCAGCCGCAGGGAGCTCGGGGCGAAGCTGGGCAAGGCGGGCAGAGGGTCTTATTTATGACAGCCCAGAGGGGACGGGCTAAGCACTGTCCAGGGGGTGAAGGAGAAACCAGCTGGCCCTTGTACTGCGGTGCCACGTACCACCCAGCCGAGGAGAGACTGGCTCTTGGCCTCCCCGGGGTGGAAGGGGACAAGAGCCCACCCAGTCCTCGCCACCAGCTCAAGTGGCCAGCTGAAGGGGTCAGAGGGCCAGAAAGGGGCGAGGGCAGGGCTGTCTCCTCCATCCGGCTCCTCATGGGAACTGCAGCACACACAGTTGTGGCCAGAGCTGTGCCCTCACAGTGTGACACAGCGTGGTCCAGGGGCGAAGAGCTGGGAGACGCTGACCAGGGCCGGAGCACACTGCAGGACCCCAGGGCTCCTGAGGTCCCCAGCTTGCAGCCCGGCCGGGGACAGAGCACTGAGGGGTCCCACGCTGGGTGAGGGAAGGGGAAACGCCATGTGTCTAGTCACCTCTGGACAGGCAGGAAGGGGACAAATCATAAAATCCAACTGTGGGGAAAACTAAGAAGGGAAAATCAGGGGCCGAGAGGGACTTCACAGGAAGGGACTCTGTGAGGGCAGTGGGCCTGCTGCCGCCCCAGAGGCCCGGGGTTCAGGCAGGATTCAAGGACCAGGGTGGGGACCCAGGCAGCTTCAAAGGACAAATCCCCAGTGTGCCCTGCCAAGGTCACTGTCCTTGGTGCTGCCCCCGCAGCTGCCTGCAACGTGGGGCCTCCCGGCCCCAAATCCCAGTATCAGGGGCCAGGGTCAGCCCTGCCCGCTCCTCCCCCGGGCCCCTGGCCGCCCAGGCCCAGCCTGAGAGCAAGGCCACAGCTAATCTGCTCCCCAGGCAGATTCCTCTGTGCAGAGATAAGCCCCCACCCAGCCAAGGTGGGTGGGAAGCCAGGGCCACTTCCTTAATTGGCATTTTCCAGTTGAGAGAGCATTCTATACCGTTTTCGCCCGTGCCATTTAATCACCAAGTGTTTTCGTTTTTGAGAAGACCTGAAATTGCAGAGATCTTTGGGATTTAGTGGAGGAATGCAAGGCCTAATTTTGCCTAATTACGAAATGTCTCAGCGGCGACTCTGACACGTCCCAGAGTAGGCGATGCAGACCCCTGGGCCTCCCGGGCGGTGGGGGGCCGGGGGCGCTGACGCAGATGTTTACCTGATGTCTTGGGCCGGGATCTGGTTTACATTGGGAAATCAGACTGTTTACAGGAGACCACATCTGTGTCTTCCTCTCCTTCCCTTTCATTTCTCTGTAATGTTCTGCAGGGCTGCCTCAGGTCCCTGCGGGAGGGTCAGCGGCGTCACGCGGATCACGCCATGCCAGGCCGGCCCCGCGTGGGGACTCGGCAGTTCCGGGCTTGGCCCGGGATGCGGGGGGCCTGCTCGGGGTGTGCGGGGTGTGCGTGGAGACGGGGAGGGTCGGGGCCCGTGGCCGAGGGGTGGGCGCCGGCCCCAGGGGAGGGCGGGGCCCCTCCACCCCCAGCTCGCTGCAGGGCCAGGGTCCACCAGACCCCAGAGCCTTCTGGAAGTAGAACCTTCTGGAAGCAGAGGCCGAGAGCGGGCCAGGGGCTCTGTGATTGTGCCTGGACCCTGAGAAGCCCCTGTGCACAGGGCCCCAGGGCCAGGCCCTGGCTGCACAGCGGGGCCTGGGGTCAGGGGGAGGCGTGGGGCGGGGACGGGGTGCAGGGCGGCCGAGCCTGGGCAGGGTGGGGCAGCTCGCGGGGGCCCACGCGGCACCTCTCCCCTCTCCTGCCCCTCTGGGCCCAGCCTGGACCACCAGGGCCACGGGCCACCGCGGCTCCAGCTATGTGCTCAGGCCCCGCCACTCACAGGGGGACACGCGGCCTCTTCCCAGGTGGGCCTTGTCCACTCTCGGCCCGCAGGCCTTGACCGGCTGCCCTGGCCTCTGAGGGCTCGGGCCTGGGCTTCCTTCTCCAGGGACCCTGCCTGCTCTGCAGCCCCACACCCCAGACTCTGCCGCCCTCTGTCCCCAGGCCTGTGTCCTCCCTCGGGGCCTGGCCTGGCCTTCCCTGCGTCCCCCAGGCCTCCCAGCCCTCCCCTCCTCTCCTGTCTGGGCTGGTGAGCCACGTCTGCTGGGCCCGAGCGCCTGGGCCTGCCCCGCCACGGCAGCCCCTGAGCTCCTGGTTGACCAGCAGCCCTGGGGGCCGTGAGGGTGCCTCTGTCACAGCCCACGGTGGGTCATTGCCCCCTCAGGCCACTCTCACCCCACCAGTCTCCTCCCATGCCTTTCCCACGGGACCCCAGACCCGCCACCCCAGGCTGCCTCAGGTGGCATGGCTGGGTCACCTTCATTCTGTGCCTGACCCTTCTTCGGGGAGCAGAGGTTGCTGGCTAGAGCACCCTGGCCTCTCCTGTGCTTTCTAGAGTGCAGATGAAATGGTGGCTGCTCCAGCAGCCACCTTGAACCAGGAGGCATGGAGTGCTCGTGTCAGGATCAGGGAGCAGAAAGGCGGAAGGAGCTTGGAGCCTGGGTACCTGTCACGGGCACCCTAAAACGGCCTCTCCGACCCCGGGCAGTGGGGCTTTGTAACGGGGATAGAGAACTAACCCTCCATCTTGTTCAAGACGTTGTTACTGTGAGTTCCTGCTGTGTTTGGCCTGTTTCAGATGATTATGAGCTTGAGGATGACGGGAATGATCCATTCCTGTTGCAGGCACAGAGGAGCCCGGGGTCACTTGGCTGTCATCTCCCCACCCAGGGGCGCCTGCAAGCCCTCCTTTCCCACACGGAGCCTGGCCCGTTCCCCACAAACCCGTGACCAGACGGAGGGCATATCTGGGTTTCCCACGCGCCAGATCTGCCTGGGATCAAGGATGTCAGGGCTCACTAATATTCCCCCGTGGTCTGAGCCTGTTTACTGCACATGGGAATCTTCCAGCTCATGGCCCATAAATCGCTCTGCTAATGCCCCTGCAGATAACGGGCAGTGGCGCCATCGCTGCCGCAGGCTCCTGGAGGCTTTGCCAGCTGCCTCCAGGGACGTCCAGCACCTCTTTCCCTATCAGCCTGCTGAGCCCTGGGCCTGCAGCAGGACCGTGGGACAGGCCGGGGCTGCTGGGTCAGGGGAGAGGGCGCCGGGCAGCCCCCAGGACCTGCGCCTCCCTGCGCCCCGCCCCTCCTCTGTCTGTCGGCCACCTGCTCTCTCGGGTTGGCAGTGGCCGTCCAGTTCGGCAGCCTTCCCTCGGTGGCACCTGGTGTTGGCCCTGCTGGGTTGGGGGGAAGTGATTCTGCGGGGGGTGCTAATGACCGCGGCCGTCCTCCCCTGCGGCAGGGTGTTCCACGGTCGGGCTCTGGCCAGGCATCTCATGGACGTCTAAACAACCGTCTCAAGTTCCCGGGGGTTGTGCTCAGGGTGGCCGAGGCCAGAGCGCCTCGACTGAGAAGTGGACCTGCATATCTCCCCAGCGTGTGGGTGGAGAGGACCGTGAGCCCCAGTGACCGCTGAGGGTGGACAGGAGGAGGCTGGACGTTCACCTTGGGGTTGAATGTCCCAGGGTGGGGAAGGGCCTGTCCTTCATTGAGGAACCTCTGTTTGCACTCATCATCCTGGGCCACTTGTGTTCCCTCAGAGTCCTCCTGGGCCCTGGTCGCCTGTCCATGAGAGCAATGAGGGGTGAGCTGGTGTCCTGCTTCAATGGCCACTGGTGCCCAGAGACCACTGTCTCTCAGAGAGGACCATGTCCAGGGCAGATGGAGGGCCTCGGAATGCAGAGACACGTCTGTCCTGGACTCTGCAGGGGACGACAGCCCCGCCCTGCAGAAGCCCCCGGTCCTGCCCCTCGGCCACAGAGAGGAGCAGTGTGAGGGCAGCCGCTCAGCGTCCCCATCAACCTCTGCCATTCAGGGCCGGCCTGTGGCATGGAAGGACGGGATGGGCACCCGTCTTCCTGGCCCGTGTCACAGCCGCAGTGAGTGCTGGGAGGCCGTGGCCCTGGCCAGTGCCGTGCTCTTCTTCCAGTGGGTGCCGACCCTGGGGTCCCTCCGTCCCTCGGCTTGGGTGTTCCTGGGGCTGACGCTGAGTGCCCTGCCTGTGCCCTGGGCGGCTGGGCAGTCTGCCTTGCAGGTGCCTGGTGCCCTCCGTGGGCACGGTCTGCAGTGTCCGCCGTTGGCCACCGTGTTGCCACTCGCTCTCACGTCGCTGGCTTTGCCAGTGTCACCTGAGTCCCTGGTGTCCTGGGTCCTGTACCTTTGCATAGGTGGTGGGGAATGCTACCAGCATGGGACTTCCTGCTCCTGCCTGGCCGTGAGCACTGAGGGTCTCATGGCTGACCAGGAGCCCCAGGGCCTTGCAAGCTCTCAGGTGACAGTGCAGGTCAGGCCCCACCTGCAGCTGGGGACGCCGTGGGGTTGATGGACAGGCCAGCACTCCGTGGGTTCCTGGACCAGGTCCCTAGCTGTGGTCGAGGGCCACCCTGCTGGGCCCCGGGGGGGGGGGGCGCTGGTCTCAGCCTGGAGGGAGACCCACCTCCGCAGTGGCCTTGCACTGGTCCTCGGAGAGTTTCCCTGAAGCTGCTCTAAAGCCAGTGGTGACCGCCTGGGCCTGCACTGGCCCCGTCCTCCTGGCTGTGAGGCCCTTCCTCGGCAGGAATCCCGGCTCCGTCCTGTCCTCCAGACTCGCCCTCCCAGGACCCTGTGGACGCCCGTCTTCTCTGGAACACCCCCAGGTCCACTTCCCATCTGGCCTGGCCTTTCCCACATCCTCCAGAGTGACCCCTGGAGACTGAAGGGCTGCCGGATGTGGGGAGGACCGAGGGGCCCGGACGGCATGTGTAGGCACATGACTGAGGGGGACGGGTTGAAGGGCCATTCTGCCATGAGAGTAGGCGACAGGAGGTCATTCTCTTCCACTCCTAGGACTGTCCACCTCCACCAGCCCCTCCTGGGCCGTCCTGCTGGGCCCCACAGAGCTCACGCCACTGTACCCGGCCTGGCCCATGCCAGCCCAGGCCCCTCCTTGCACTCGGTGGCCCCCTCTCCAGGTTCTGCATACAGCTGGTGCTACATGTGTGGTTGCTGAACCCCAGGGAGAGACGCAGGAAAGGAGGAGACAGTCGCTGTGGCTGAGGCCCGGGCCCAGGTCTGCTCTCAAGGCTGGACAAAGTCTCCAGTAAAAGCCCAGCTCAGTGTGGCTCAGAAGCCTCATCCCAGGGAGGAGCAGAGTGGCCTGGAGGCCGTGCAGGACAGAGGTCAGGGCCCAGGGCGGCAGCTGGCGCCTGCTGAGGACGGCACTTTCCCCAGGAACCTGGCTGAGCCGGAGCTGGGACTCTGCTGCCACCTGTGCCCAGAGGGCGGAGCCCAGACGAAGGACCCGCCGTGTTGATGGGTGCCGCTCCCCTCTGCCCACGCGGCCGAGGAGGGGCTGCCGCAATCTCCTTGGAGCCCCCAAGGATTTCAGCGGCTCTCCAGCACTGGACAGCTGGGGTCACGGCCCCAGAGAGCTTGGTGTCTCCTGCGGACCCCAGGCGGGCGCTGGGGGCCGGCTGGCCATCCGGCCTGGAGGGACTTGCTGGCCTTTTCTACTCACCCAGGGTCCTCTGCCATGAGCACTGCCTGCCACCAGGTGGCGCCTCTCCCCCTGCCCGCGGCGCCTGCCCTCGCTGCTCCAGAGCCAGCCCTGGCTGAGCTGGGCCTTCCCTCCCTCATGGGGACAGCCCTGTCATCACAGCCGGGAAAGTGGGGGGGACAGAGTGCACAAGCCCCTTGACCGAGGTCGTGAGGAGGTCAGTGTCTGCCCAGGACACAGACCCCTGAGCGATGCCGACGGGTCTCAGGAGCTGGGACCTGGAAGAGCAGGATGCCCACGAGGGAACAGCAGGGGTAGGAGCCACCTCCTGTGGGCCTGACTGAGCGGCCCTGTGGACCAGTGTGGGGCAGGGATCAGGGCGGGGACAGGGTGGGTACATGGCGGTCCCAGCGGGGCCATCGGCCGCCTGGCACAGGGGAGAAGCTGACTCTCAGGGAGAAGCTGACTCTCAGGGCAGCGCCCTCACCCTGGCCACTGCTACACCCTGCCCTGCAGGACCTGCGTGGGTCCCAGAGGGCCAGGAAGAGGGTCAGAGGACGGGCGTTGCGGGCTGACCTGGCCTGCCTACCGGGGCAGGAAGGGTGGGGTCCTGCAGGGGCCTGGCGGGCGCCTCCCTGTGCCAGCCCGTATCGAGGCCCCTTGCCCACTGCTGGGCCTGCAGTCCCTGCCCGCCCTTGCCCACAGACTCAGCGCTCTCCGCCACCAGGGGGTGCCCGTGGACTTTTCAGCCACGTTGGTTCACCAAGTCCCCTGCAGGGCCTGGTCCTCCTGCAGGACCAGCTCTCCTCAGCCCGCAGGTCACGTCACCACGGGGGGGTGGACTGTGCTCAGGAAGGAAGAGGCAGCAGATGGGAGAGACCCGGGCCCAGAAGCTGAGGTGCCAAGTCAGTGACCACTGGGCTTTTGTGGAGAGCCGGTACTGATCTCCATGACCTCTGACCTTCCAGTGACACAGCTGAACCCATTCTGTAGGAGGACCGCGGGCCAGAAGATCCTGGGACGGTCTGTTCCTGGCGCGGCAGTGTGGAGGCCGAGGCTGCGTCCCCTGCCCAGCAGCGAGCGGGGAGGGCGGGCCAGACCAGGCAGGAGGCCGCCCAGGCCGAGGGAGGCTGGGTGTCTTGCCATCTGCAGGGCTGACCGCTCTCGAAACCACGCAGGGACGCCCCAGGAGGATGGGCACCAGGGTAAAGGTCAGGGACACTGGGCCCTCGCCTGCTGTCCCCAGGGGCTCCTGGACCAGGCCCTGCGTCTCCGTGTGGCCGGCCCTCGCTGCCCGGCCTTCAGCAGGTGCCCAGGCTGAGCCCCACGGAGGTGGCAGTGGGTGCCGTGGCCCCGCCCCCATTCACTTGGGTGACGCTGACGCTCCTGCTCTGAGGGCCACTGGCCTGGCTTCAGGAGCACTGCCCTCCTATGGTCAGCCCAGGGCAGCAGCGGGGCCCCCCTCCCGCTGCGGTGAGCTGCACGCGTCTCCATTGTTCCTCCAGCTCCGCCAGCCAGGAGGACGGTGCCGACCTGAGGGCCAACTGGCCCACCTCCTCAGAGCCCCAAGTGAGGCCTGCGTCCTCCAGTCCTGGGGATGGCCCTGCAGGGCCACTTCCCAACCAAGACACCCCAGGGTCCCAGGTCTCCTGCCCTCCCCCTGGGCACGGTCCTAGAGGTAGGTCCTGTCCTGATCCTGGGCGTGATTCTGAGTCTGAGTCCCAGCCTCGTCCTCAGTCCACTCCTGCCCAGGGGCGACAGCTCAGAATGGGATGCCTGTTCCAGTGTCCCCTGGGCTTGTGTCCCTGGCGCTTCAGGCCCAGGCTAGGTTCCGAGTCCGACCAGCACCACGAGCAGGCAGAGCACTGGGCTGAAGAGTGCCCACCCCCAGGTCATGTCCACCGGGACATCAGAATGTGACCTTCTGTAGGAGTGGACGTAATCGGGGTAACAGGGTGGTGCTGGAGAGGGTGGTGTTTACGGGGAAAGGTGGAGGGATCGGAGATACCAACAGAGGGGGGGTCAGGGGTGCATGGAGACAGGCGGACACAGGCCAGAGCTGGAGGACAGAAGGACCCCTTTGAGAGGGTGTGTCCGCTGCTGATACCGCCATCTTGGACTTCCCTCCCCAGGACTGTGAGCACAGAAGTCTGCTGTGTGGAGCTGGGTCCACGCTCTCTGATGCAGCAGCACAGGGGAGGGACGCAGGGCAAAGGCCAAGGGCCCTCCCGCTGCAGCCCTGCTCCCCCAGCCGCAGCGCAGAGAAACAGCAGGTGCAGCTCTTTTTCAGAGAACAAGTGAGGAAAATTACCAGCTAAAGAAAAAGAGAGAAACTATGACACCACTGTCATTATTTCAAGATCAAACAAACAGAAGTTCCTGGGGAAATGGCACAGACAGGAACCAGGAAGTGACCACATGTCCAGCCTCACACCTGATGCCAGTCCAGCTGCTCCTCAGGCTGTGGGTCCTCCTGCTGCCAAGTCCAGCTGCCCCCGTCTGCTGCCAGTGAAAGATCTGAGGCTCTCATCTCAGATCTCGGGTGAGTCCTACGTGTCCACCTTCCCCAGGAAGTGCCCCCATCTCCATCTCAGTTCTGGCTGGGCCATAGACCCAGGCCTGGTGCTCCTGAGTTCTGATGAGGTAAGGTACGGCTCCAGGCCTGAGCCTGTCCTGCACCCCCTTTCCCGTCACCCCCCCAAGGTCTCTCCTCGCCCCAGGACCTCCCACCTTCCCCACCGGGACCTCCTCTTGCAAGCCCCTGGCCAGGCCCAGCTGAGAACAGGGCTCTCCGTCCTGTTCATCTTGCTTTCTGGCCCCTTGACGCTGGCTTCTGCAGCTGGGATCATTTGAGAGCAGCTCGGGGAGTGGGGGGAGCCCGGCCCCACAAGTCCCCCAGCCCCTGCCCTCCAGGAGGCTGCCTGCAGCCCTTGAGGCTCTCCCCAGCTGGGGTCCAGCAAGAGCTGAAAGGCCCCCTCCAGGAACTGGTGTCTCTGTGCTGCCTTCCCTGTGGCCTTCCTCTAAGGGCGTCCGCAGGGCCAGCCACCCCCACCTGCTTCCTCAGGGAAGAGCCTCGGGGTCTGCAGAGCCCTGGAGACGCAGCCATAAGAGAAATGGAGGGCCTCAGGCAGGGGCGGTGGCCATGCCTGTTATGCAGGCCCCGGAAGCTGAGGAGGAGGAGCACAGGTATGAGGCCAATCTGGGCGACTTAGTGAGACCCTGTCTCAAAATAAGACATAAAAAGGACAGGCTGTAGCTCAGGGTGGGGCACCCCGGGACCCATCACCCATACTGAGCGAGAGCGAGCCAGTGGGCGCCTTGCTCCAGTCCGGGGCGCTCGGGCCTGCGAGAGGCGGCCTCTGGAGAAGCTCTGGCTGGCATTCGACCCGGGCACACATCCTGCCACCTGCCACCAACGCCGGGTCCTGGGGGGGAGGAGCCTCTCGGTGCATCTTGGAGAAGCAGGTCACCCAGCCTGCAGGCGAGGTAACAGGTGACCACAGAGCCATGGCCGGTGACCTCACAGCAAAGGCACAGGACTGTGTGGGTGGGGGCCTGGAGACCTGCCGACCTCCAACCTGCCACCCTCAAAGACACGAACCCCAAACCCAAGAGAAAAGAGGCGGACAGGACTCCGACACTACAGAATGGGGTTGGCAGTCCCCCAAAGAAACCCCCAGGTCTGGATGGCTTTACTGGTGAATTCCAGGAACGAATTACCAGAAAGCAGGAAAAGGGAGTGTGTGTGAGCATGTGTGCATGTGTGTGCACGTGTGTGTGAGAGACAGAGAGAGGAAAGAGGGAGGGAGGGGGAGGGGGAGGGAGGGTGTGGGAGGGAGGACGGAGGGAGTCTCAGTGTTTTCAGTGTAACGGAAAACAGGAGAAGTTTGATGAAATAACTGTGGCTCTCTGGAAAGGCCGGTGAGATGGACGGAGGCCTAGCAGGTGGACAGGAAGAGCAGACACCGGGGGCCAGCAGCAGAGACGGAGAACAGGGTGAACCGAGCCCGTTTCTCAAACGACGTGACCACCAAAGCCCCTCAGGAACAAGAGCCTGGTACCTCATTCCTATTAGAGAGACTTGAATCATAGTAAAGGAAACCTTCACAGAACAAGGCACCCCCCACCCCCCAGCCACGTGTCTGCACTGGCCCATTAAATAAAACTTTGGGGAAGAAATAAATCATACGAATTTCATGATTCTTTTCCCAAGAATGGAAGAAGAAGGAGCACTTCTAACTCTTAAAGAAATTTAGGGGTGAGGGAACATGCCCCTGAACCCCAAACCTGACACAGACACTTCTGGAAGGCAAGAGCGTCCCTGTGTCCCCTGCAGTGCAGGACGGACACCCAGCTCCAGCCGGCCACTGAGAGGAGAGGCCCCAGCCAGGGGACACCTCAGCCATGAGGGCCAGAGAGTCAACCCGAGTGACCACCTGAGAAGTCCTGGAGGACGATGTGTGCTGCAAAACCCCGCGGGAGCCCCCACGGCAGGGCAGCGCGGTGGCCGGCGCCCCTCCCACAGGAGACAGGCCACGTTGCCGCTCCCCGGGGCAGGAGCAGGGTGGGCAGGTGCCTACCATCACCCTCCCTGGCACCAGAGGGTGCAGCCCGTCCCCGGGGAGGATCGGGAGGAAGACGGGGCTCGTCTGACTCTCGCCAACGTGCGGTCTGCACCCACCACCTCCTGAGCTGTGAGCCACACCCTCGGGTCACAGGTGAAGTGAGCTGGTCTCACGCACATCAGCCAACAGCCGAGGCAGAGCCACCACCACCAGCTCCGAGGTCGCTCCAGAGCAAACAGGCACGTCCCTGGAAGGCCGCTGGACACCTCACACCGTCAGGAACTGCCGGCCAGCCAGGAGGCTCCGTGGGAACGGCCACCACGGCCCGGTGCTGCCAGGGCAGGGACAGCAGCCCGTCCCCGGGGCCGGTGGAGTGCGAGCTGGCTCGGCCGCTGGGAGGGCAGCACGGCAGGCAGCTCCCGCAGACCTCAATGACCCTCATGCCTCCCGGAGGTGGCCCTCCCTGGGATCCAGCCAGATGCCCCCAAACCTGCCCCCTCGTCACCACCGCTGCTCGGAGGCAGACAGGATGCCCACCAGCATGTGGACTGACAGACGGGGGACGCCAGCCAGAGGGACAGAAACCCACCACACAGCTCCTCGGAGACTGACCCAGAGCTGCCACATGGTCAGCAGCTCCACCGCCAGCCACGCACCTGAGGACATGCAGTGGACGGCACAAAAGAGGCCGGGCAAGGTGGAGAAGCACCCAGCCGTACGTCCAGGAGACCAGGCCAGCAGAAGCCGCGTACCTGTGAGTAGAGCTCAGGAGGAAGGCAGCTGGCACGGCGCCCAGCCCAGGTGAGCCCTGAAGACGGCGTGCAGGGAGGAGCAGACAGGACAGAGCGGAGGGCTGTGCAGGTCCACCCTGGGGCCCTGAGTCGTGGACCCCTGGAGAGCAGCTCGGGGAGCCAGGGCAGAGCACAGCCTGCAAACGGCCGGACACGGTGACGGTTGCACACGGTGGGAATTGCTTTGTGCCCCTGAACTCAGGAATGGCGACGGTGGGGACTTTATGTGTCACCATAGAAACAGCTGGGCGGCTGGCGTGACTCAGAGGTGCCCACCTGCCTGGGCGGGCAGCCAAGTGGGAGGGGCTGTTCTGGTAGCACGACTCCAGCTGTGCGACCTCTGGGGGAGACATTCCAGGGCAGGGAAGGTTCCGGGTCCCCAGAGGGAGAGGGAGCAGACAGAGGCTCCTGCGGTGGCACAACCCACCTTGGGACACCGTAGGGCAGGGAGGCATCACCGCCCGACTGTCAAACCCACGATACACAACACCCGGGGCGCCCTAGCGTGAACGAGACTTGAAGTGACAGGGTCACAGGCTCACAGACTGACAGAAGGACATTCCTGGAGGAGCCTTGCCTATTGTAGGAGGGCCGCAGGGGACCCCCGGGATCTGTGCATCCCATGAGAGTTTTCTGTGAACAGGAAACTACCCCCCAAAAGTCCACTAAAGTCCTCCAAACCACTTAGTCATGAGTGACTGCTGTGCGGTGAGGTAGCGCCAAGGACAGGCGCGCAGGTAAGGAAGGAACTGCGTCTCCAGCAGCCCTCGAGGGAGACCCTGCTTCCTGCAGGTGCCAGGGTGGCGGGGTAGAGGGGCCCTGGCTCCTTTGTGCAGCTCTGACTAGGGGCCCCGGCTCTACCTTGGGAGCCACAGAGCCGCCTGCAGTTCCTCCGGCTGGAAGAGCAGGTCAGGGTGCAGGACCCTGTGTCCGTGAGGGCCTCTCAGGGCGTCCCCGGCTGCACAGGAGCACACCGCCTCTTCCCACCCCCGCGATGGGGTCACATGCAGACCTAGCAAGAGGGAGGATCCTTTTCAACAGACGGGGCTGGAGCAGTTGACGACCCACTTCAGGAGAAGCCCGCGACCCAGACCCCGTGATCTCTGCTAAACTGACTCGAAGTCACTCAGATCTAAATGAACTGAGCTAATGACACACTTGAAAGGCCACAGGGGAGAGTCTCCCTGACCTTGAAAACCAGAGCAGGTGATGCCGGTGCCCGAGATCACGGAGCCTCTTCCCGCCTGGCCCAGGCCGCTGGGCTGGCCTGGCGGTGGCAGAGGGGGAGGGCCGAGGGGACCGTCGCAAGGAACTTCCTTTGGCTCATTCTTCCCGTCACCGAGTGTCCAGTCTTGGGGGGCTCTTGGTCACTTTCTTTTCTCGGTTCTGGGGGGTGACCAGGCAGCTCTACCACTGGCTACCTTCCCAGCCCTTTTTATCTTGAGTCAGGGCCTTGCTGGCTTCTGAGCTGAGGCTGGCCTTGAACTTGACTGTCCTGCCTCAGCCTCCTGAGTTGCAAGTCAAACATCGATAACCAACCGCCCCTTGGACAAGAGACCAGAGAGGGAGGCAGCGGCCGTGTCCCGGCGGCAGCTGCCCCAGGGTGTGGCGTTGTCCCTGCAGGGAGAGGAACTGAGGTGACGCTCAGCAGTTCTGAGTGGCCATGGGGCAGGCCGAGCTCTCCGCAGAGTCTGGGAACCAAATAGAGGACCTGGGGACAGCTGCAGGAGCTCGAGGCCTGGGCAGAGCAGGACAGTGAGCGCGTGGGGAGGCGCCCCGCAGCAGCCGGCCGCACTAGCAGGACGCTTCCTCCAGGTCACAGGCCCGAGGCCCGAGGCCCGAGGCCTGGTGCTGACCTGGGCTCAGTGCTGGTGACGATCTCATGGCATGTGGCTGATGGCAGCGACCTGAACCAGGAGCAGAGGGAGACAGATGCCACCCACGACCGAGACCAAGAGACCTCTGCTGGGCCCTGCCTCCTACGGTTCCATGCACCTCCTGTGCCCCACCCTGGGGACCAAGGACCCCTGGGGGACACTCCAAGTACACCCAGACCCTATGTGTGCCCCGGCGAGCGTCAGTCCAAGGGGAGGGAGAACGCTCCGTCCCTGTGAGGGGCAGGGCCATGCAGGGACCTGGAGTCGAAGGCGGCTCGGAGGACGGAGTCCACGCGGTCAAGTCTTAGAGACCTGCAGATCGGAGGCCGTGAGAGACAGGGCGTGGAGGGCCGTGAATGTCCCCAGGTCGGTGTGCAGCCCCAGCCCTGCTCTGCCTCTGTTCCCCCAGCACCTCTGGCCTGCTCCACTTTCTGGCACGTCGCCCTCCTCCCATCCATCCTACAGGACCTCTCCGTGGACTCTGGGAGCCTGGCCCTGAGGTGCCCACATGTGGCCCTCGGCCTCTCAGGACCCCCGTGCTCTGATGCTGGGCAGCCCCTCGGCCACCTGGGTCATCCCCCCAGGCCTGTCTCTGGGTTCCCCTGCTCTTGGGTACAGGACGCCTCGGGACACAGTGCCCAGGGGCCTGCCGTGCCCGGCTGGCACGGTGGGGTGTCACCTTCTGTGCTCAAAGCCCAGGCTCCTCGTCATGCGGATGGACAGCCCAAGGCCCACGCTGGAGGCTCAGGCCACATCCCAGCAGCAACAGCGGGCAGAGCTGGACTCTCTTGTGACTGGGGTCCTCACAAGAAGAGGCAAACAGGACACTGTCTCCCAGAGGATGACCTTGTGGGGACACAGGAGGAAGCCACCATCTGCGAGCCAAGGAGAGAGGCCTCTGAGGGTCCAGCCTCAGCCCTGGATCCCGGACTGGAGCCCCAGGAGGCCTGAGAGTGGGCGTCCCCATTGCAGCCACGTGGCGCTTTGTTCTGCGGCCTGGGCTGACGGACAGGGCAACACCTCAGAGAGCCTAAGTGCCAGCCTTGGGGACGCAGCCGAGGCCCAGCACAGCAGAGGGCCGGCCACAGAGCTCACAGGAGCACAGCTGAGAAACCAGGGGGCCCATAGGTGAAGGGGTGGAACAGCATCCAGAGTCCAGAGACAGGCCACAGAAACGGACCGCGGGACCCTCCCCACCCTCGGCGGGAATCGCAGGTGTTCTGACCTCACTCGAATCCTTCAAGGGCTCTGAGCCAAGTGACCGTGAAGTCCACGCGCGGGAAGTGACTTCAGTTTGCATCTCAGGCCAGAGGAAAGGATGACTCTCAACCGAATCACAGATCTGAGGGAAATAGAGGAGCGGAGCTTTGTGACTTTGGGTTGGGCAAAAAACATCTTCCTTGTGATGTGACCAGCACAATTTGTGAAAGGGAAACATGGATAAATTTGGCCTCGTCCAAGATAAGAAATTCTGTATTTGGGAAGGCACCATCAGGAGAGAGCCACCGACGAACAGAAAATATTTAAAAACGTCTGTCTGATGGAGGACTCGTGTCCGGAATACGTAAAGAATTCTCCAAACTCAGCATAAAGAAAGCAGCTAAATATGGGCAAAAAATGTCAACAGACACGTCACCAAAGGACAGAGACAGATGGCAATAATCACACGGAAAGCTCCTCGACACAGCTGGCGATTAGGGAGGACTAAATCGAGCCCAGCGAGACGTCACCACGTGCCCTTCAGCGTGGCCGGAATTGGTCCCGAGGGGCTATACCGATGCTGGAGGGGACACAGGGCACTGCGGTCCCCGTCCCCTCTGGGGTGAGGCAGGCGGTGTCCCCTTGGGAAAATGGCCACAGTTTCTCATTCACGGTCACTTGGCTCAGAGCCCTTGAAGGATCTGAGTGAGGTCGGAACACCTGCCTGAGCACGTTTACCTGTAACTGCCCAAAGCCAGAGAAGCTCCACGCTGCCCTCCGCCAGGGAGCTGGTCAGCTGTGGCGCAGGCGCATGCGGCTCAGGTGCCGTGTGCACGGCATTGCGGGAAAGCAACACGTGGCTGCAGGACCAAGCCAGCAGGTCCAGCAGAGGGTCTGCCCGGACGCGGAGGCCACGTGACCCCACACCTGTCAAAGCTCACGGAGAGGGAGGCTTCAGGGGTAAATGGTACCTGCCACGGTCATCTGCAGTGGGGAGCCGTCCGCCCCAGGGCGCCTCTCTGGTGGTCCGGTACACTGGCTCTTGTGGTCACTGGGTCTAGTGCCTGGAGGTCAGGTGGGAGGACTCCTGAGGCACCTGGGCCTGTGGGAGGGAGGCTCCCCCCACCCCAACGTGGGAAAGGCTGGTCCAGCGGGGACGGCAGACCCCCTGTGGGGTCAGACCGCAGGTGGGCTTGAGGGAGACGCAGAGGGGCCTCGGAGCCAGCGCAGGACGGCGAGTAAGGACAGGGCAGGGCCAGCACAAGGGAGTGTGGAGAGGTCTCCTGATGAGGCAGAGTTCCTGCTGGTCAAAAGTGCCCGTGGACACTACCAGGGACCCCGTCAGACAGACACGCTGTACTCGTGCCCCTAAACAGGGACCCAATAGAAAAACTAAACAGACGCGTGGGCAGAGGGGACACCAGTCAATAACAGCGAGGAGACCAGGGACGGGGAGGAGAAGGAGAGGAGGACATTCAGAGACCGCAGAAGGGACAGGCCAGCCCACCAGACCCCCAGCTCTGGGCCCTTCCTCTGGAGAAGTCTGTCTCTGAGGCTTTTGCAATGGACCTGCTGTTTGCCGGCCACTCCGTGTCCTGTCCTTCACTTCTTTGCTGAGGGGAGACAATGACCCCCTAGATGGCAACAGGCTGTGAGGGGACATCCTTGGGGACATCCGTCCACAGGTCCCTGTCTCTACTGCGGGGCCCAGGTTTGCCCCCCCAGGGCTCCGTCCTCCCCACTCCAGGTCCTCCAGGGCCACCAGTCTGACGTCTGTAGCTCTGTGGTGTCCCAGTGAGGTCCTCGGTCTGCGGTCCCGGGAGGGAGTTGGGTGCCTCTGTGAGGTGGTCCGGCCACTCAGCCCTCGGTTCCTTGCTGGGTCCTCAGCACCACTGTCCTTCAGTGGGGCTTGGATCCAGGGCTGCAGGGACAGAGACTTGGCTCTGTGTGGGCACTGTCCCTACACCGAGTGCCTGCATCCCTACATTCCCAGGCTCTCCCCCTGACCCCAGTCCTCTCCAGTGAATGACAGTGGAGCCTCCATCTTGCCCCGGGGACTGTCCAGGCCTGTCCTGCAGCCCCGGTTCCCGGCCCTCCTCCTGCCTCCTGTCTCAGACGTGCTGGGAGCCGGTGTGCTGCTCAGGGCCTCGCAGGGAGCAGACCCCAGGGCAGGACCAGACCGGGCCGCGGCCCCTGGCCTTGAGCTGCTCCAGGGTTGAGCTCAGCGGCTGCTGGAGAGTCCCTGTCCCCACGGCAAGCGCAGAGGTCCAGGAGATGGGAACAGCCCTGCCCGGCAGTCGTGAGGAGGCCAAGGAGGAGCCCAGGCCCCACCCTGTGACTTCTTCTTTTCAAGGACTGTGACACGTTAGCAGAGGATTGTCCATAAAAAGGTACCGAAATATTTAAAAAGGTTGGAATCATGCAGGGAACACTGTCCACCCCAGGGGCTGTGTGCGGGTCTGTGGGCCTGACTAGAACGCACGTGCAGGTTTGGTGTTGGGAAGGTCTCGTTTGGCGTGGAGGTGAAGGCTGCACCTGCGAGATGGTGACGCTTGGCCATTTTTACTCTGAAGGCAGCGATTCAGAGGAGCCTGGTCAAACACGATGCACACAAACATCTCCAGATCAGGAAACGGTCAGAAACCACGGGGAAAGGCCTGGCCTAGCCGCGACCCTGACCCTCGGGGCCTCGTTTTCCTGAAACCCTGCCACCAGGGGAAACCGGAGGACAGGGCTTCCCGTCAGCGCCGCGGGAACAATGGTGATGAGCTCCGTCTCGGGCCAGGTCACCAAGGCCATCCAACAAACAGACCTCACAGGGGCCCAGCCCTTGGCCAGGTGGTTGGTGCCCGAGGTGCGGTGTCACGGAGTCACTGACCCCTCTGCACCATCCTCGGCTCCGACAGCCCACCGTCTGTCACAGTGGTCCTGCTCGCAGTGTCATCAAAACAAAAGTGTGGCACAGAAAAACCCCGGAGGAACCAAGAGAAGCCGCACCTGGAGTGTCTGCGACACGTGCCGGGCGGAGGGCAGGGCTGCGTCCAGCCGCGGGCTGCGTCCCCGTGCTGAGTGGAAGGAGCAGCAGCACGTTGGTCTGAGACCACAGCGAGCAGCCCCACGTCCCGTCTTCACGTGGAGAAGAGTGAGACACGCACCACGCTCCACAAAGCGTGTGCTCCAGGAGCCCAAAGTGCTATGACCCCAGGGTGACTTGTCACCAAAGGGCCGTGGTGACACGTCTACCTGGAAACAAGAAAGGGCCAGGCCCAGGGAGCCTGATGCTCACTGCTGCCCAGAGATAAGACAAAGGGACAGCAGGGACTCCCAGAGGGACCAGAGCCAGCGTGGACCTCCCACACAGAACTGGGCCCGCATCTCCCTCCCCCCCAGGTCAGGCAGCCCCGTGAGCCCCGCCCAGCGGGCACCCCAGAGGGCACTGCCCACCCCTCACTCTCCTTAGCACCTGACAGACCCGGCAGAAAGAGCCGCCCTTGAACACGTGGGCAGAGCGAGCGCCTTAGAGCAGCCGGGCGGGGGGTCAGCAGGAGGGACCCACGGGTGTGATCAGCTGCAGGGACGGGCAGCTCACCCCGACCAACTCGGGGCACACTGCTCGCCAGCACCGGGAGCGGCTCTGCCAGGATGACCTCCAGGGGGCAGATGGCCTGAGAGCAAGGGCCGGGGAGGCCAGCGTGGCACAGGAGGCCAGTGTGGCAGGGGGAGGGCAGGTGGCAGGGGAGGCCAGCGTGGCAGGGGGAGGGCAGGTGGCAGGGGAGAGCAGGTGTCAGGGAGAGGGCAGGTGGCAGGGGAGAGCAGGTGTCAGGGAGAGGGCAGGTGTCAGGGGAGGGCAGGTGGCAGGGGAGGGCAGGTGTCAGGGAGAGGGCAGGTGGCAGGGGAGGGCAGGTGGCAGGGGAGGGCAGGTGGCAGGGGAGGGCAGGTGGCAGGGGAGGGCAGGTGTCAGGGAGAGGGCAGGTGGCAGGGGAGGGCAGGTGGCAGGGGAGAGCAGGTGTCAGGGAGAGGGCAGGTGTCAGGGAGAGGGCAGGTGGCAGGGGAGGGCAGGTGGCAGGGGAGGGCAGGTGGCAGGGGAGGGCAGGTGTCAGGGGGAGGGCAGGTGTCAGGGGGAGGGCAGGTGGCAGGGGAGGGCAGGTGTCAGGGGGAGGGCAGGTGTCAGGGGGAGGGCAGGTGGCAGGGGAGGGCAGGTGTCAGGGAGAGGGCAGGTGGCAGGGGAGGGCAGGTGTCAGGGGGAGGGCCGGTGGCAGGGGGGAGGGCAGGTGTCAGGGGGAGGGCAGGTGTCAGGGGGGAGGGCAGGTGTCAGGGGGAGGGCAGGTGTCAGGGGGAGGGCAGGTGGCAGGGGGAGGGCAGGTGGCAGGGGGAGGGCAGGTGGCAGGGGGAGGGCAGGTGGCAGGGGGAGGGCAGGTGGCAGGGGAGGGCAGGTGGCAGGGGGAGGGCTGGTGGCAGGAGAGGGGGCAGGTGGCAGGGGAGGCTAGCGTGGCAGGGGGAGGGCAGGTGGCAGGAGGAGGGCAGGTGGCAGGAGGAGGGCAGGTGGCAGGAGGAGGGCAGGTGGCAGGGGGGAGGGCAGGTGTCAGGGGGAGGGCAGGTGGCAGGGGAGGCCAGCGTGGCAGGGGGAGGGCAGGTGGCAGGGGAGGGCAGGTGGCAGGGGACCTCCCATGTGGACATGCTGCCCCTGCCTGTGAGGGATCCCCAAAGACTGCAGCAGGCATTTTCATGATTAAAGACAAATTTCCTGTCTCGGGAGGAGGAAGATGTGGAAGAGGCTCTTCCTTTTGCTGTTGCGCACTGGGGTGGACTGGAGGCCCTGGTGAGCACTGGGCAGGTGTCTGCCCCTGAGCTGCCCCCAGGCCCGGGGGAGCCTGAGGAGACACAACCAGAAGCAGCAGTGGCATCTCCCAGCACTGCCCCGGGGCCCTTGCTCAGCAATCCGGGGCCAAAGGTACAGAGAGGCTGGGAAGTCACTCTCCCCTGAGCTGGGGACCAAAGTCCACTCTCTGCAGCAGTGTCCGGGCCTGGTGACCTGCCGGGTGTGCACCTCTAAGACCCGCTTGTCCAGGCAGCAGGCAGGACTCTGAGCCAGGGCGGGGCCAGGGGAAGGTGTGCGTGGTCTGTGCGGGGGTCCCTTCCAACAGCAAAGTTCCCAGTTTCATGTGACTCTCCCCAAATCTGCTTCCTCATGAGCTCTGGTATTTTTAGGCCTCGCTTGCACAGCATGCAAAATCCCTCACATTTATGATATTGCAGCAGAAATGCCAGCATTACATAGTGTGAATGCCAGAGAGGTCCTCGGACAACACAGGCTACCACCAGGACCGGGAGCCACCCCCGACCGAGGAACACGCTGCCTCCCTGAGACAGACAGGCTGCTGGCTGCCGGACGTGGCCACCAGGCCCTTCTAGGAGGGCGTGTGCGCACAGCAGGAAGACCCCCCGGGACCAGCTGCCCCGGGGGCTCGCGGGGAGACCTTCACAAGGCTGCAGGGGACTGTTAAGGTAGATGGGACTTTGGCAAGGAGCTGGGCGGGCCGCTGCCCCCAGAAGCCAGCCGCAAGTCTTTACGTCAGGAACAAACACTTGGAAAAGAAACCACTTCAGACTGAGACATTTACGAGGGCATAAACATCAAACGTCTAGAGAGGAATCTACCAGACTCTTGTCTGCCGCACAGGGAAGGTGGTGCTTTTGGGGGGGAGATTAAAGCGACTTTAAGAAATAAGGACTTCCGCACCCTTCGAGATTGGAAAGCAACGTACAGAAATGTCAGTTCTCCCCACGAGGATGCAGAGATTCAGTCAAGATCTCAATCGGCTTTTTTAAATTCCGAAATTAAGTTGGAGATCAGAGGGAGGGTCGGCAGGAGGTTCCTGGGGAGCCGCGGGACTGGCGGGGACTCTGGCCTGCGCGGAGCGGAGCCGTGGTGCTTGCGGCCCTTCAGCTTGGTGCCAGGACAGGCGGAGGCCAGACGAGGAGCCTAGGAAGAGAGGTACGGCCAGAGTGTCTGGTTCAGGACAGGGACAGCCACCGCAGCAGAGGGGACAGGAGAGCCTTTCAGGGCCGGAGGGCAGGAAACTGACCTCTCTTCACGCTGAGGCTTCCTAACCTACCACGGAAGACCAGCGGTGAGGACCCGCAGGGCAGAGGAGGGACGTCTGCAAAGTGCAGGAAAACTAAGGGCTGTTGCTAAAGGAAGGCGCCGTGCAGACACCTGCTCCTCTGAGATGCCCGCCCCCGGACAGACGAGGCGGAGTCCACAAGCACTGGAGACCCGGGAGGGCAGCCTTGCCTGGGTGCGTGCTAGAGCAACTCTGGGGAGGACTAGGGTCCAAGGCGGGACACAGTCCTGGCACCAGCTGCCTGAGGAAGGCCAGAGGGGCTCAGCAGACCCAGTCCCTGGGCCTCCAGCTCTGTCCTCCAGAATGGGAGACGTGAACTTCATTTCTTTATAACTTACCCTGTCCTGGGTATTCAGTTACAGCAATGCAGACAATGAGATCCAGGTGAGCTTGCTGCTTGGGGGACGCTGCAGCTTCTAGACCCTCTTGGTGCAGAGAGCAGGAGGCTGTCCTCACCAACTGGGAGAAACCTCGTCCTGTAGCTCTGACAGGTTTGCTTATGGGACCGTCTCCCTGGGTGTAGCCAGCCTCCGGCAAATGCCCTCTGCGTCCCACAAGGGCCACCTCCTGTCCCTTCATGGCCCCCCTCCCCATGCCCCTACTCTTCTCTACGAGTCTTTGGTTCACCGTAAAATTAATCAGCTGCTGCCACGGGCTTCCCTTCCCAGAGCCGTGCTGCTTGACGCTCAGGAGTAACTGTGAATGAATAGAAGGATGACCTCCTTCAGGGAGATCACCTCGACCAGAGAGACGAGTGCAGCTGTTGGCCCGTCTCCGCCGGGCGTGAGACGTCTCACCGGGCACTTTGTCTCCCAACGATCCTGTTGGTAAACACTGTGTGTCCGTAGGTGCGTGTCACAGGACAGCCGCGTCTCACAGAGTGCAGTTTCGACTTTTGTGAAATAAATGCTCAAGTGACCCCCACAGCCTCAAGAAACAGGACCTAGGAGTGGGTGGATGCTCAGCAGCACCGTTACCCAGCATGCCTCAGGCACGGAGCCCCACCCCAGCACCACAGAGGAGGGGGACGGGAGGGGACGGGAAGGGAGGAATCAGGCCCCGGTAGCCCAGGAGTGACCGGAGCCGTGGCTCCTCCACGTCTTGCAGAAAAGCAGTCACCAAATGCGACTGTGTCACAGTTGAAAGCCTCCGTTTCTAGGACGATGCCGCTGAGAGCCTGGAGACAGAGCCTGGACACGGAGTCACACGGACACACGGGGCCATCCACCGGGACATGTGTGGGCTGGATGGGGAGGGCCAGGAGCCTCGGGGACAGGGCCTCACTGACGGAGTGCACCCAGGCCTTGGAGTGCGTGGGCATCCCCTGCTGGGCGGTCCACCCCACACCTGTGGCGGTGCCTGGGGAAGTGGACGTTGGGGCCACCAAACGTCTGAGCAAGCGTGGTCTGTCCACATGAAGGACCACCGCAGGACGGATGAGCCCGTGGGGCCCAGTGAGCCAGCAGCTGCCTGGAGACGCTGGCACGGGGCGGGGGCCACTCAGTTCTGCCTGTTTAACAGCTCCAGTGAGAAGGGACACCAGCCACACACAGCCCCAGGGTCGGTGCTGAGCTGACCCCCGTGTGCTTTCCCACGGGTGACCCCTTGAGCGTCAGTGCTGGGTGAAGGGGCATTTCCTCTCCCGCGGTCACCAGCGTTCCGTCAGTCTGGTGAGGAGTCCTCTGGCCTCTGCAGCTTTGAACAGAGCCTGTTTTCCTCTGGCCCCCAGAGGCTCTTCCTTGGTGTCTCTGGTGCCAACACGCGGCTGGGGCCTCGGGACTTCAGCTGCTGGGGCATCGGTCGTGAGCCCGTGGCTGCTGGGTCTCACCAGGTGGGGAATTCCAGACTCTGCTGATGGCTGAGCCTCCCGCGCTCCCAGGGTGGTCGGCCCGGCTGCAAGCCACTCGGCCGCCCGGAGCCTCCAGTTCAGCAGGTGGGTGTGGACTTGGTGGCTGGCTCCTGCCACTTTCCTGTCACAGAATAGTTTCATTCTGAGCTCAAGTGGGACTGAGCCGCTCAGGGGGCCCAGTGGCATGTCACAGAGACCTCCCGACCCCTCGGGCCCCCCCACCTGAACCAGAGTCCCTGTTCTGGGGGAGTAGGTTCAGGAGGACACAGGAGAGTATGGACCTGCTGGCTGAGGCCATGTGGGGTGACCGAGAACACGTGATCGGGAAGTTCCTGTGGGCTCCAGAGTCTGGAAAGAGTGACGGGTCCCACCCGTGGCGTGGGCATGGGATGGGCCAGTGCATGGGAACCGAGCGCTCCAGTGTGGTCAAGGCAAGAGGGGCTGCCTCGGTGCCTCTTCCCAATACACACATGTGCACAGGCCAGCTCACACGTGTGCACACGCGCTCCTGCCTGCATGCAGTTGCACACAGGTGGACAGCCATGTTCTCCCCACTCAGCTGTTGGTCTGAGATCCTTTAGACCTGGGCTGTGGGCTGGGGGGTCACTGGGCAGTGGCCAGGGCTGCACAGGGCAGAAGGGAGGGCAGGGAAAGTTGCCTGAGCCTCAAATATGCAGAAAAATAGAGGCAGGAGGGGGGACAGGAGGGGACCCAGGAGGGAGATTTGTTCTCTGACTCCCGAGAGTTTACTGACCGTTGAAGGTGAGCCAGGCCCTAGGCACAATCAAGGAAAAATGGGGTGGGGCCCTGCGGGGAGGGGGTTGGGGTGCGGGGACGTTCTGGGAGCCAGAGAGCCAGGGATGGACCTGGGAGCCAGGGCCGCGGCAGGAGCTGGGACCTGCTGCTCCGACTGCTGAGGGACAGGTCTGACCCGCTGTGGGGGCACCAGCCCCTCCCGGTCCCGAGAGTGGGGCCTCTGAAGCGTGGAGGTCTGTCCCATGCTGTGTGCAGGCCTTGTTGGCTGGAAGGTGACTGTCCCACCTCCAACATGAGCCCAGAGAGCCTCAGCTGGGCACGCGGGTCCCAGGGAAGGGCCGCCCAGGGCGTCCTCAACGTAGCTGCATCCTGCCAGGACCCGCCAGGCAGCCATGGCACTGGCCCAGGCTAAAGGAAACCATCAAAGGAAACCCTTCCCCTGCTCTGTCCCCTCCCACATGTAACAAGGAAGCCATCTGGACACCGCCTCAGCCAGTGAACCTGGCCACCCAGGACCCTGCCCCCCAGCCCGCCCTGCCACACCCCTGCTCGTGCCCCCAGATGTCCCCGAGGCCCCAGCACACCAGGGTCCCACCGTCCCCGCTGTGTCCGCCTCCACCTCCCGGCCCTCTGGCTCAGAGGTCCCATCTCCCGTCCTCCTCACAGCAGCCCTTCCACCTCCGGCTGGGGCTGACCATGTCCACCTGTGCCTCTGCTGCGTGGGATTCTGGTCAGGTGCTCACCCACAGTGCTTCCCACCGCTGCGTCCTGAGGGCGAACCTGCTCTTGGCCACGGGCTTTGACACCAAGCCCAAGAGCTTCCCTGGCAAGCCCCAGGCCCAGTGTCCACGGGGCCAGTGTCCAAGGGCCAGTGCCTGACGGGTTCACTGGGAAGCCCGATCCCAGGCTGGGCCTGTTTAACACACCAAGACTGCTGCTCCCGCCCGAGAGGGGCACCCCATGTCCCCCCGACGCTCCTGTCCTCCCAGCTGCCAGAGTCCAGAATCCACTGCAGCCCTGACCCTCAACCCCTCCGCCCCCTCCTGTCCTCAAGCGGTTGGCCCAGATGTCATGTCCCACTGCCCAGGGGCTGGCTGACACCCCACACTCTCCACCCGCCTGCTCTCTGCACTCAAGGTCCACTTCTTCTCTGTCTACCTGCTGGCTGTCCAGTCCCTCCTGCCCCGAGCAGACGCCAGCCCTCCTCTCCCGCTGTCCGCTAGCCCCAGCCCAGCCTCAGCTTCCCCGCAGCCTCCGTCCACCCTGGTCCCTCGGGCTGGTCTGGGTGCTGCAGAGAGCACAGACACCATGATGTTTGACGCAAAGGAAGTGTGTGTTCTCCCTGCCCTGCCCTCTGCTGGCCTTCCTGTGGGACCCCGGGGCCTTCCCACCTGTGCCAAGCTGCCGGGTCTTCCTCACCCTCCCGGCCAGCCAGACCTCACACATGAGCACTACACCGAGTTCCTCTGCACGGCCCCTCCTGTCACTCCCTGGCCCACTCTCCTCCACCTGCAGGGGACAGAGCCCGCGGCGGGGCTTCTCTGCCTCCTGGACCAGCACGCTGCTGCCGGCTGGCACTGATCTTGACCTAATTTTATGAATAAGGAGGTTACAGGTGAGGTGTAGGAGCCAGCCTGGCCCCAGCACCTTGGGATGCACAGGGGTCAGCAGGGCTCTGTCACAGATGGGTGCTTCCTCCTGGATGGATTTGGGGTTTCCTTGCTCTCTTTCAGCCAGCCTGGGGGTTCCCGTACCCCCACATTGGCTGCCTGACCTCTGGGAACTCGGATTTAGGGTGCCCTCCATCAAAGCCCTGGTCCTGCCTTGCACCCCTGCAGAACAGTGTTCCAGAGCAAACCTGAAAGTCAGCGATGCTGTGGCCCGGGCTGGGCCACCAGGCAGTGCCTGAGGTGGCTCCGGGCGCCTCCCGTGTCCCCTGCCCTACATAGGGCACGGACAGAGGCCAGGCTGGAGCTGGGCAGGTGTTTTATTGAAAGTTCACGGATACAAGAGCTCTGAGCAGGGCCACACTTGGAGGAGGAGGGTGGGGGGGAGTGAGTCCCAGATACTGGCAGCCCCCATCCTGGGAGCTCCCACAAAAGCCCTTCTTGCTGGGTGTTGGGTCTGAGGGGCCCCAGAAGCCTGGGTAGGGAAGACGGCAGAGAGGGCAGCTGCTGGAAGCCGGGGCGGTGGCACGGGAGGAAGCCCGGCCCCAGAAACAGGCGGGGTGGAGGCCGAGGCGGCCGGGACGGAGCTGGCTCCTTCAGGCACTGGCTTCTGACACGTGATGCTGGCACACCGCCTCGGGCCACGCAGGAGCCCACTGCCCCTCGAGGCGGGCCTCAGTAGTCGGTGAGCGGGTACCGCAGGAAGATGAAGACCAGGACCAGGCCCGAGGCGGCCAGGGCCGAGCTGGCGATGTTGAAGAGCCGGGCCGTCTTGGCGTCCTCCACGGCCCCGTTCAGGTCGTTGACGAGCTTCTTGTCCCGGACCTGTTGCCAGAAGGGGGGTGAGCTCCAGGCCCCGGGCAGCAGCACAGGGGCCAGAGGAAGGGCTGCGGCAGGAGGTGGGGGGCCTGGCCCAGGGGCCTGCCTGGGGACCACACCGGGGCTCGGCAAGAGCACGTCCCGGCTTGAGAAGAGGTCACCCCCACCCCGCTGGCTCGGAGTGAATGGCCCTGAGAGAGGAGGGAATGGCCAGCAGGGGACACGTGGACATGGGGATGCAGGGCACACGGGAGCGTCTGTCTCTTTCTGCTTTGGGGTGAGTCTAAAGTGATCTAAGGTGAAAGGAAGGTGGCCTCCGAGCAGCAGGCTGGAGGCTGGGCGTGTGCATGTCCCGTGTCCCACCAGGATGCCTGAGAGCAGGCACCACACAGGGGACAGGCAGCCACCCAGGGCCTCTGGGGAGGGATGTTGAGCGGGAATGGTGGAGCCCAGGACCCCTCGGGAAGGCGGAGGGCAGAGCTGTGCCAAGGGCTGCCTTGGTCCAGGGTGGGTGTGAGCACGTCCCCTGTCCTACTAAGTCCTGATGGACAGGTCTGAGCCACTGCAACAGGAACCAAAGCCTGGGGGAGCAAGAGCAGGAGGGGGAGCTGCTGAGGAGGAGCACCGGTCTCTGCAGTAGTCAGCTGGGCTGCCGAGCAAGAAAGTCCCGGCCCGCTCGGTGCACTGGGCCGCCTTGGAGCCTGGCGCAGGGAGAGTAGGTGGGGAGAGGTTGTGGGAGTGTAGACAGGCAGAAGGATGAAGCACGGCGGGGGGACGGGTTGTCCCGTGTGTAGACGGATGGGATGCGTTACCGTGATTCAGCCATCTTCCTTTCCCCACCCCAACTGACTATTCCCCAGAAACAGAGACTAGGCCGAGATGAAACCTACTGGACTGGAGACGTGCCCGTGGGGACGTGTTGGTCTCCCTGTTCCCCTCTGAGAGGTGGGAAAACTGCCTGTCTCTGTTCCCAAGAAGCAAACTCGCCTTCCTCACGATCAGGGGATGCTCACTGTGTCAGTCAGGACTAAACCCGCCCTGGTGCCCGGCCGTGATCCTCGCCCCTAACAGGTGATGTTCGAGGAGCTGCTGCTGCTGTCCCTCTCTGGGCAGAGCAGCCTTGTCAGGCCCCCGACAGTAAACCTCTTCTCACCCCAGGTCTGTGTGTGATCAGTCCTCGCCACTCTTCTTCCAGGATGGAGAAGGCAGGAGGGAGGAGGAACAAAAGAGAAGAGAAAGGAAAGAGGATGAAGGGGTGGACCTGAGCCCTGGGAGCAGGGAGCCAGGAAGGGAGCGAGAAAATGGAAGGAAGGGGCGGGAGATGAGGGGGAGACAGGCCAGTTAGTGGGGAAGGAGAGGCCAGCAGGAGACACGAGCGGATGGCGTGGACCGTGGCGATCAGGTGGGGAGAGAGAGTGGAAAAGAAGAAGAATTGATCTTCAAGAACTACCCCAATGCTCCCCAAATTAGTTCATGAACTAGGAAGGGAAGGATCACTTCCAAGTCCACCCTACACAGCCAGTGTCACAGTCACACCAGAACCAGATAAGAACAGATCAAGGGAAAAAAACTACATACCAACACTTTTGATGAACATTAATGCAAAAATAAAATGTCAGGAAGCCAAATTCAGAACACATTACAGAGATCACACACCATTTCAAGTTGGTTTCATTCTAGGAATGCAAGGATGGTTCAAGACACGCTTCTAGGAATGCAAGGATGGTTCAAGACACGCCAATCGATAACCAAGATACACCACAGAAATAGGACCAAGGACAAAAATCACACGAACCCAGATTAATGCTAAAGATGCCCCTTATGGAATTCAGTAGCCCTCGTGATAAAAACCCAGAAGAAACCAGGGCTGGAAGGAACTCCCTCATCATCATGAATGCTGCATTTGGCAGATCTAAAGCCAGTATCATACCGAATGGGGGAAAACTGGAAGTATTTCCTCTAACACCAGGGACAACACAAGGCTGTCCACCTCCCAACTCCTGCTCAATATAGTACTTGAAATTAGAGTCAGAGCAATTAGGTAAGAGAAATAAAAAGGACACAAACAGGAGAGGAAAAAGTCAATTTATCCCTTTGCAGACGTTAAGAACTGATACTTAAAAGACCCTGACAGTTCCACCAGAAGGACTTCTCGAGCTGATCAACTTGGCAAAGTAGAAAATACATGATCAACTTACAAAAATCAACAACTTTCTATACACCAATAATGAATGACTGGGAAAGAGATGAGGAAAACAATTATATTTACAATAACTTCTAAAAACTGCTTAGGAATAAATATAACCAAAGCGGTAAAAGAGTCCTGCATAAAATATCACAGACACTGAACACAGAAACTGAAGCAGACCCCAGAAGACAGAAAGACCTCCCATGTCCACGGATAGACAGAATTAACATGGTCAAAACGGCCATGATTCCAAAACCAACCAACGTACAGATTCAATGTAATCCTCCTCAAATGCCAATAACATTCTTCTCAGAACTAGAAAAAAAAGCCTCAAGTTCACAAGAAAGAAAAAAAGGTGGATCAGTCAAAGCAACCCTGAGAATTAAGAGCAATGTTGGAGGCATCACAAGACCCACCTTCAAGTGACAAGACAGCCGTGTAGACCAAAGGAGCAGAAGAGGGCACGCAACACACCTTGGTGGCACAGTTGCAGCCACCTTCCTTCCCCGACCCCCACTCCATGAACTCTGTTCTTATTCCCAAGAAATAGAAACTCCCCCGAGATACGACCTCCTGGCCCGGAGACCTGCCGCTCTCTCCCTGCTCTTTCTTTGACAGATAGGAGACGACTTACTGGCTCCTGAGATGGGGATGTACTGAGAGGTAGGAAAACTGCCTGTCTCTGTTCCCAAGAAGCAAACTTGCCTTCCTCACGATCAGGGGATGCTCACTGTGTCAGTCAGGACTAAACCTGCCCTGGTGCCCGGCCGTGATCCTCGCCTCTAACAGGTGACATTCGAGGAGCTGCTGCTGCTGTCCCTATTGCTGCTGCTGTCCCTCTCTGGGCAGAGCAGCCTTGTCAGGCCCCCGACAGTAAACCTCTTCTCACCCCAGGTCTGTGTGTGATCAGTCCTGTGCCACTTTTCGTTCAAAACAATGCAGATAGAGTTACCTGATCCTAGACAAAAGTGCCAAAAACATACATTGGAGACAAGACGTCCTCTTTAACAACAGGTGCAGGGAAAACTGGCCGTCCACATGTAGAGGACTCAACTAGATCCTCATCCCTCACACGGTGCAAGACAACTCCACGTTGACCAAAGACCGAGTACAAGACCACACACTTTGTGACTGCTAGGAAAAGAAAATAGGGCAGACCCTTCACCACACGGGCACCAACAAGGACCTCCCGGATAGGACCACTCTAGCTCAGAAATGAGAGAGGGGGGCGTTGGTGGTGGACCACATTAGCAAGCTTCTGCACAGCAAAGGAAGAAATAACCGGGTGAAGAGAGAACTACAGCAGGGGAGAACATCTTTGCCACCGACTCTTCCCACCGAGGATTAAATAAAGAACTCAAACACACCACCTTGAAAGAGCCACCTGACCCAGTCAGTAAATGGGCCAATGAACTGAGCAGACACCTCTCCAAAGGAGAAGTAGAGATGGGCAACAAACTCACGGAAACAGTCTCGTGCCATCAGGGAAACGTTCATGAAAACCACGCTGCGGTTCCCTCTCACTCGGGTCAGAATGGCAGCCGTCAGGAACCCAAGCAGCAATGAATGCCGGCCAGGATGTGAGACCAGGAAACTGCCACCACCCAAAAGACCAGGCAGGGACCCTCCCTGTGACCCAGCTGCCCCACGCCTCGGTATTGACCCTGAGGAGTCAGAGTCATCTCACTACAGTGACACACACACACACACCACTCCCAGCAGCCAGACGTCGGAGCCAGCCCAGGTGTCCCTCGATGGACGGGGGGATAGAGAAAATGTGGTGGACATGCACAGTGGAGATTTAGTCAGCCACGAAGAAGAAGGAAATTACGGCATGTGCAGGAACATGGACGGAACTGGAGGCCATGATTTTGAGTGGAATAAGTTATCCTCAGAGATAAAAGTATGTTTCTCTCCTCGGTGGAAGGAGAGGGAGAACAGTGGGAGACCAGGCGTGTGGAAGGAGAGGGAGCCCGCCAGGGTACAGCGGGGTCCATGGGAGAGCGAGGGACAGGGGCATGTCGGGGAGAGGAATCGGTGGAACTGAGCTTGTATGTCTGCACCACGTGGCAGAAGGAAGCCCACCGACTGGGTGATTAATAGGCAAACTTTAAAACCAGAAGGCTAAGGCACCAGGCGGTGGGCGGTGCTCGCTGCCTGGAGCTTGGTTCAGACGCAGTTTGCATCCTTTTCTCCAGAGTTATCTCATCTCCCACTGGATCTAGTCTTAGCCTATCTAGTTCTTTAATTGTGATGCGAAATCACGCTTCTCCCTGATGTCTCCCGCTGTGCAGGCGGCCAGCCGCTCCTGTACCCAGCCGCACTGTCCTGTTCTATGACTGACGGAGGCTCCTCCGGAGGAACAGGAACGATGGCACTAGGTGGTCTAGACGGCCCCCCACGCTCTAGACTGCAGCTCTGGGTGAAGGCGCTGTGGGGCTCGCTGGCCGGGTGTGGCCGGGGTCCTACCAGGCCCCGCTGCCCGCAACGTGGAGACACAGCCTGCCCCGGGGTGTGGAGGCTCTCACTGAGCAGTGGGTGTGCAGGGTCCCCGTGTCTGCCTCCAATGGAGGCAAAGAAGGCCTCCAGGCCAGAGTGGCCAGCAGAGACCACCCCTAGCAGCCTGACCGCCCCACCTCAGCCTCTGCCCAGGCAGGATGCTCAGGAAGAGAGGGCCATCAGCATGTGGGAAGCACCCTGAGATGAGCACCTGCGTCCTTCTCCAAATCACCAATGTCAGATGACCCTGGGGCCACATGTATGTTGACAAAGCTCTCCATTCCTGGACCAGTCCTGGTCATGGCCTCCATTTCAGGTCCGTGAAGTGCGGAAGGGAGTGATGGAGAGGGTGAGCCACAGGGTGGGGAGTGGGGGGGGGCACAGGGCCACAGAGTGGGTGCAGAGGGCTGGCTCTAAGGACTCGAGGAAAGGGGACGTGGCGGTGACTAGAAGACAGGAAAGGGTGGGGGAAAGAAGGAGGTCCAGGGAGACACATACTGGACACAGGCATGGAGGACTGCATGCAGGAATATGTGCTGGACAGATAGCTGTAGCAGAGGAGTGGGAGGGTGGGCTGTGGACAAATGGACGCAGGACAGTGGACAGGTTGGTGCCTAAGGAGATAAGTGAAGGGTATCACTGTGTGGGACCAGTGACTCGATGAGAATGAGGCAGACATATGAGCAGGGGGCTCAGGGGGCACAGGAATGAATGTGAGGAAAGCAGGAGGAAGATTGGTATATTCAGGAATACAGACCAGCTGGGCAGCGGCCAGCACAGGCACTAGTGCAGAGTGATGGGTGGGACAGGCAGGCCGGGTTGGATAATATATGCCACAGGGGTGAAAGCGCATGGATGGACATATGGATGTGGAGGAATGAGCAGACATAGGTGCGTTTGCAAATTCACATCTACGGGGTGGAAGAGATGGGCACAAAACATAAAAATGCATGCTGGGTGAACAGAACAGGTGGAGAGATCCAGACAAGGATGATGGGCATAGGTGGCCAGCTGCTGAACTGGGATGCAGTGGTGTGAGCTGCATCATCAGGACAGGTGCACAGGTAGGCATGGTGCATGGAGGGTCAGGTGCACTGGGGATACAGTGGTGTGATCTGCATCATCAAGACAGGTCCACAGGTAGGCATGGTGGATGGAGGGACAGGTGCACTGGGGAAGCAGTGGTGTGAGCTCATCATCAGGACAGGTGCACAGGTAGGCATGGTGGATGGAGGGACAGGTGCACTGGGGATGCAGTGGTGTGATCTGCATCATCAGGACAGGTGCACAGGTAGGCATGGTGGATGGAGGGACAGGTGCACTGGGGATGCAGTGGTGTGAGCTGCATCATCAGGACAGGTGCACAGGTAGACATGGTGGATGGAGGGTCAGGTGCACTGGGGATGCAGTGGTGTGATCTGATCATCAGGATAGGTGCACAGGTAGACATGGTGCATGGAGGGTCAGGTGCACTGGAGATACAGTGGTGTGATCTGCATCATCAGGACAGGTGCACAGGTAGGCATGGTGGATGGAGGGACTGGTGCACTGGGGAAGCAGTGGTGTGATCTGCATCATCAGGACAGGTGCACAGGTAGACATGGTGGATGGAGGGTCAGGTGCACTGGGGAAGCAGTGGTGTGATCTGCATCATCAGGACAGGTGCACAGGTAGACATGGTGGATGGAGGGACAGGTGCACTGGGGAAGCAGTGGTGTGATCTGCATCATCAGGACAGGTGCACTGGTAGACATGGTGGATGGAGGGACAGGTGCACTGGGGAAGCAGTGGTGTGATCTGCATCATCAGGACAGGTCCACAGGTAGGCATGGTGGATGGAGGGACAGGTGCACTGGGGAAGCAGTGGTGTGATCTGCATCATCAGGACAGGTGCATAGGTAGGCACGGTGGATGAAGGGACAGGTGCACTGGGGATGCAGTGGTGTGAGTTGCATCATCAGGACAGGTGCATAGGTAGGCATGGTGGATGGAGGGACATGTGCACTGGGGATGCAGTGGTATGAGCTGCATCATCAGGATAGGTGCACAGGTAGGCACAGTGGATGGAGGGACAGGTGCACTGGGGATGCAGTGGTGTGAGTTGCATCATCAGGACAGGTGAACAGGTAGGCATGGTGGATGGAGGGACATGTGCACTGGGGATGCAGTGGTGTGAGCTGATCATCAGGATAGGTGCACAGGTAGGCATGGTGCATGGAGGGTCAGGTGCACTGGGGAAGCAGTGGTGTGAGCTACATCATCAGGACAGGTGCACAGGTAGGCAGGGTGGATAGAGGGACAGGTGCACTGGGGATGCAGTGGTGTGAGCTGATCATCAGGACAGGTGCACAGGTAGGCATGGTGGATGGAGAGACAGGTGCACTGGGGGAAGCAGTGGTGTGAGCTGCATCATCAGGACAGGTGCACAGGTAGGCATGGTGAATGGAGAGACAGGTGCACTGGGGATGCAGTGGTGTGATCTGTATCATCAGGACAGGTGCACAGGTAGGCATGGTGCATGGAGGGACTGGTGCACTGGGGATACAGTGGTGTGAGCTCATCATCAGGACAGGGGCACAGGTAGGCATGGTGGATAGAGGGACAGGTGCACTGGGGAAGCAGTGGTGTGAGCTGATCATCAGGACAGGTGCACAGGTAGGCAGGGTGGATAGAGGGACAGGTGCACTGGGGATGCAGTGGTGTGAGCTGATCATCAGGACAGGTGCACAGGTAGGCATGGTGCATGGAGGGACTGGTGCACTGGGGATACAGTGGTGTGAGCTCATCATCAGGACAGGTGCACAGGTAGGCAGGGTGGATAGAGGGACAGGTGCACTGGGGATGCAGTGGTGTGAGCTGATCATCAGGACAGGTGCACAGGTAGGCATGGTGGATGGAGGGTCAGGTGCACTGGGGAAGCAGTGGTGTGAGCTCATCATCAGGACAGGGGCACAGGTAGGCATGGTGGATGAAGGGTCAGGTGCACTGGGGAAGCAGTGGTGTGAGCTGATCATCAGGACAGGTGCACAGGTAGGCAGGGTGGATAGAGGGACAGGTGCACTGGGGATGCAGTGGTGTGAGCTGATCATCAGGACAGGTGCACAGGTAGGCATGGTGCATGGAGGGACTGGTGCACTGGGGATACAGTGGTGTGAGCTCATCATCAGGACAGGTGCACAGGTAGGTAGGGTGGATAGAGGGACAGGTGCACTGGGGATGCAGTGGTGTGAGCTGATCATCAGGACAGGTGCACAGGTAGGCATGGTGGATGGAGGGTCAGGTGCACTGGGGAAGCAGTGGTGTGAGCTCATCATCAGGACAGGGGCACAGGTAGGCATGGTGCATGGAGAGACAGGTGCACTGGGGAAGCAGTGGTGTGAGCTGATCATCAGGACAGGTGCACAGGTAGGCATGGTGGATGGAGGGACAGGTGCACTCCGGATGCAGTGGTGTGAGCTACATCATCAGGACATGTGCACAGGTAGGCATGGTGCATGGAGGGTCAGGTGCACTGGGGATGCAGTGGTGTGAGCTGATCATCAGGACAGGTGCACTGGTAGACATGGTGGATAGAGGGACAGGTGCACTGGGGAAGCAGTGGTGTGATCTGCATCATCAGGACAGGTGCACAGGTAGGCATGGTGGATGGAGGGACAGGTGCACTCCGGATGCAGTGGTGTGAGCTGCATCATCGGGACAGGTACATGGTAGGTGTGTTGGATGGAAGGATAGTTGGTGAATAGATTTGTTTGCACTTTGCAAGGAAACGTCAGGTGGATTAATGGAAGGTGGAGTGTATGATTTAGGATTCATATTGTATGCCTAAGGATGGTAGATTGGGGCAGATTCACTCTCTCATTCAATCCATCAGCCTTGACTTTAGCCTCCTGCCTGCAATTTCCACACAACCTGGGAATACAAGGCGCAGAGCAAATCTGTCCTGGGAGTTTACATTCACAGACAAGGGGACAGGCAATGAACAGAAAAATGAGATCTAGTGTGTGAAGCTTGCTCTAAAGAATACCCAGCATTGGACTTTCCGCATAACCACTGTTCACACAGCACTTCCAGGGGAGTCAACTTGTGCCGACAGGAGAGTAGGGGATGATGTGCATAGGTCCTGCGCAAACACTGAGATTATAGCACCTTCAGGTCTTGGTACCCATGTGGAGACCTGGGCCTTACCTTCCCAGGACACCCAGGGACGAGTGTCCTCGAAGGCCTAGGTCTTAGCTTCCTGTGCCCACCATGTGGTCCAACCTGGACTCTTAGGACAGTCCCCACCTGGTCCTCCTGGGCTCTTCTCCACACAGCAGCCCGAGTCCCCCTCCTATATGTGACCTTTGTTTCCTGTTCTCAGAGTTCCATTTCACTCCTAGCAAGTGACCAAGTGCTTCCTGTGGTTTGCAAGGCTAGGTGGCCGGGGCCCTGGCTGCCCTCTGGTCTCCTGCCCCTCGTCCCACCCCAGCCCAGCCATACTGCCCATGGAACTGACGTTCCCTCAGGGCTCTGCTGGCGGCCCCTCTCCTGGGTGCACTCTTCCCCGGGTGCACTTTAGGCTACCGTGTGAATCACTTCCTGCCTACACTCAAGTATCACCCACAAAGAGGACGGCTTTGCCCACCCTCTACGCAGCGTCGGCCCCTGCCCGTCGCCTCGGCCGTGGCTTGTTCATGTTTTCTTGCTGACATCACCACTTGACATGCGTAAGTGTTTCATAATTGTCTGGCTTCCCTGCCAAAAGGTCTGCTCCAAGGTCAGGAACTCTGGGTTTCTCGTCACTGTTAGTGGACGGTGATTTACCGTGAGCATAGTAATGAAGAAGTCGTGGGAAGATGCAGGGAGTCTGAGTGAATCAACGATTAGGAGATTGACGGCTTCATGAATGGCTGTGATGAGACGTCACAGGGAGGGTGCAGGGGAGGAAGGGAGGAGGACAGTGTGGCGTTGGGAGTGAAGGAAGGCGGTAAGTGTGTGCACTGAGGCGAACCCATGTATCCACGGGAGAGGAGGAGCCCAGAGGAGGAGACGGCAGACCTGGGATAGGGGCGGAGATCACAAGATGGAAGCAGTGGGGTTGGAGTGGGTGAGGCGACAGGGTTTCAGCCGGATGCTGTGTGCAGAGAGGGACTCATGGGACAGGAACCTGCGGGAGGGCCAGTGGGCAGAGGGAAAGGGGGAGAGGAGATGTGGAGAGGCGGATGGCGGGCGGATGGTCACCTGGAGGGACTGACAGGTCGGGGGTGTCGGTGGGTAAAAGTAGGGGAGAAGAGCTAATGGCTGAGAGATCAGGAAAGGGGTCACATGGTTGGAGTAGGAGCCGTGCAGCGGGGTGAACGGGAAGGGGGAAGTTGGGAAGAAGCATCTTTGCTTCAACACGTGGGTCAGGAAGTGCTGGGATGGGGTGGCTGGATGGGCAGAGGCGGGGTGAGGAGAGAGGTGGCTGGGCGTCCAGCAGCTGGGGAAGGGTGGGTGTCTGGAGGAAGCTGGAGGATTGAGGGGGGCGCCTGGGCGGAGTCCTCCTGGGGCAGGATGGGGTGACCGAGGTAGGAACAGAGGAGCAGGAAGGGCAGACGGAACAAGAGTGATACTAAGTGGAGACCAAGGGAAGGCACAGCCCTGGCTGGTTGTGTTTCGTGTGTCAACTCTTCTCAACAGCACTCAGAGGTGTGTCCATCCTCATCTGTAAAAGGAAGAGATTCGAGCACAAAGGTAGTGGTCATTTCAGGTCTCACGGCTACTCAGAGGTGTGGTCAGGGCTCAAACATGCTCTGAATCAGAGCCACCATGAGCCCTTGGGTCTAGTGTGACGGACAAGGAGGTGGCGGTGGGAGGGATGATGACTGGTGTGTAAATAACTGGAGGAGGGAGGAAGGACAGATTGAGAAAGATCACAGGGTGGACAGATGAACAGGCCTGAGGCAGATGTGCTGGGTGCAGATGCATGACCCGGTAGGTTGACACGAGGTGTTCAGCAATGAGACGGGGAAGCAGGGAGGTCCGGTGGGAGGCTGGGAGGGGCGGACACGGGCAAATGCAGACATGGATTCCTAAGAATGGGTGAGTGTGTGGGGGACAGCAGGGGCAAGGGTGAATGAAACTGCGGATGACGGACGGACGGACAGGAAGGGCTGGGAGTTCCTCAGCAACTGCCATTAGAGAGATGATCAGCAGGTTGATGCAGGAGCTGGTGGGGACGGGCTAGGAGGAAGCAGCACCAACGCTGTGTGCAGACGGAGGGATGCGGGTCTAGATGGCTGGAGGGAGGAGGAGGGTGCGCAGATGCCGGTCACGCATGACTTACCGACGGGTATGTTCTGAGGAATGCACCGCCAGGGGGTTTCACCATTTTGTTGATGTCATGGGGTGCACTTATGCAAACTAAGACAGGACATCACTTGGTGACACAATCTTAATGGAACTACTGTCAGATATAGTGTCCTTTGTTGACTGAAGTGTCACATGGCTGTGTGAGGGTGTGTGGGTGGACAGATGGGTGAGTGCATGGAGGGCGGGTGGGTGGAAGGTGGGTAGAGGGTGGGTAGTGGGGTGGGTGGGTGGATGAGTGGTAGGTAGGGTGTAGGTGGATGGTTGGGTGGACAGTGGGGTGCATGCTGGCGTTGATGTTCAGAGCAGCAGCAGGTAAGCATGCCACCCAGTGAGTACTAACCCAGCGCAGCCCTCCCTGGTCAACGACTCCTCCCACTGCCCTCTTGCCGGAAGCCTCCCAGCTGCCACTCCCTGGCTTTATCTGTCGCCTGCTCCTGCCCCCCGTCCCTGTCCAAGTTTGGGCTGCATGCCCTCCTGTGGATCTCCGTGCCAGGACCCCCACTGTCCTCTGGGCCTTTCTTTCCCCTGTCTTGGCAGTGGCTGGGATGCCACAGCACTGGCCACCTCGTCTTCGGTCTTCCCCACAACGGACCCCAACCCCTTCCCCACGGGGCTCCAGGTGCCTCTCAGGATTGTCTTCTGCAGCCCACGGAGCAGGGGGCCTGGCTGACCGAGTGCTCCACCATGCAGCCTTAGTTCATACTCGGTTCTCCACATGCAATGCCCCACCCGCCCATCCTCAAGGCCAAGAAAAGGGCTGCCTCCTCCCAGAGGTCTGCTGCCCCGGGCCCCACCTGGCCCCAAGCTGGGAGCAAAGTCACCCTCTTCTGTCTGAGGTGTCGGGACACCACTTCCATCTCATGTGTCCATCCACCCATCCAACCAACATTATCTGGCCCCTGTGTTGGTCAGCCCTGCCCGGGACACGGATGGCTCCCAGATGAAGGGACTCATCTGGGTAGAGGGTATGATAGAGCAGGGTCCTGGAGGCTCTGCAGGAGACACAGACCCAGGCTCCCAGGCCGAGGTGTGCACGTCACTGCTCTCCGGGAATGAGGGGGGGCAGGGAGTGTCTGACAGGCCAGGAAGGGGGTCACAATGGTGCTGAATGCTGAGAGAAGTTTGGACACTCTCCAGCTAACAGGGGGTGGCCATGTCTTTATGAGGCTGCACATGGAGGCTGCATGAATGGAGAATTGATCTTTTCTATCTCGTCCCTCCCCAGACACCAGGCTGAGCCAAATAAGGCGCCATTCTCTGTGCTGCATCCCAGCCTGCAGGGGGCCGAGCTGCCGATGCTGTGGGAGGGCGGAGGTGGCTTGAGGGCTGGGTGGACAGACAGGCAGGCCAGGACACAGCTCCTGCCACACTCGCTGCCTGCCAGCCCCCACCCCTGCTCAAGTGCGCTGGCCTAGACAGGGTCCTTCCTGTTTGTTCTGTGAGCAGGTGAGGGAACAGAGCTCAGTGGAGAGATGGCTCGCTGATCCCCCAAGCTGGTCTTAGCCAAGGCCTCCTGACCCCACGGCCATTCCCTGCCCTGGAAAATGCCCCCGGTGGTCAGCCTGATGTGCAGCAGCAGCTGCTCGGGAGACCTGCCACTGGATGGACAGGTGGACCATCCCCAGCCCTTGGGCACAGAGCCGGACAGCTCTGTCCCGCCCCACCCCAGGAGGCAGCTGGTGTCATGCACCCCCGGGGAGCCCCAGAGCCTTTCCACCTTCACTGGGTCCACCTGGGGGGCAGCCCCAGAGAATGGGCGGTCCTCTCTGCCTCTTCAAACTAGTGAGCTCGTGTCATCCCGCCGCAGCACAGACCCAGCACAGACAGGCCTGACCTACCTACAACCTGCACCAGATGGACCTGCCCCATGCCAGCCAGCCGGCCACAGCCTGAGCCAAAGGGGAGGAGGGGGCAGCTTCCGGACAGGAGCCCGAGTAGCCAGGCCTGTATCCCCAGGCTGTTGGCAGCGCACAGCCAGAGCCTCGGCTGCCCCAGCACGCCTGTCCTCTGCCAGGCACCGGCCTGCAGGCTGAGCTGGGCTGGTCTGACGGCCACACCAGCCCCCAAGGGCCCTTCCCTTGCTGCCTCCTCAGCACATGTGCACACACACTCTTACACACACAGATACTAACACTCGCTTGCACAAACACATGCATGCACTTGCACATATGCACATACATCTATATACTCACAGGCAGTTACACTAACACCCAAACTCACAGGCACATACATACACATTTGCACATCTACCCATGCACATATGCATGCATACACATGCATACAATATATGCATGTGCATACTTACATACATGCAGTTACACTCACCCACCCACCCCCCCCCGCCACACACATGTCCACGCTCACACTCATATAAACTCACTCGTGCTGGCCCGGTGGTGCACTCCTATCATCCCAGTGACTCGGGAGGCTGAGGCAGGAGGACTGCAAGTTCAAGGCCAGCCTGTGCAATTTAATGAGGCCCTGTCTCAAGATAAAAATTAAAAAAATAAAAAGGGCTGGGGGAGCAGCTCAGTGGTAGAGCACCCCTGGGTTTAATCTCCAGTACCAAAAAAAAAATCCCCCCCAAAAAAACCCTCACACTCACACAACACACACACACACACGTTGCACACACACTTGGCATGCACACTCACGTGCACAGGTCCCACGTGGTGGTGCCCGGGGCTAGGTCCACAGGCATGGCGATGGAGTGCACATGACGGGAGATGGTGGTGCTGTGGATGAGTCAGGAGGAGGTGGCCAGGAATGTGGTATGCACAGGGTGGGGCTCTTGGCTCAAAGACGATTAGAGGCAGAGCTGTCCGGGCGTCCCTGCTCCCAGGTCGGCCTTGCCCTAGCTCTTCTCTCCCCACAGCCCTGCTGCTCCCGGGCCTCCTGCCACCCCACCTGGCTGGGCAGCTGTAATCAGTGGAATGCATCTGGCTATGGCCATTCAAGTCTGGGCTCGGGAAAGTGATGATCTGGCCCAATGCGAGCCAGGTCCTTCTTCCTGGAGTGGCAGGGTGTGGGGACGCCTGAGTCCCCATCTCCCTGCACAGCCCAGGGCTACTCAGTCCCTACAAGGGGTAGAGGGGTCACCCCACCCAAAGTGCACTGGTGACAGTCCCCTACAGGCGCAGTCCTTCCTCTCCCTCTGCCCTCGGGGGTGGGTCCCGTGGCCTGACAGTCTTCTCTGCTCCCAACCAGTTCCTCTCAGAGCCGAGGGGCTCTGGAACTCATGCCCACTCTGGGCACAGGGTGATGGGGTCTATGGGACATGCTTTCCCGTTCTTTCCCTGAGCTGCCCTAGCCACCAGGCATTGACTTCCAACCAAGTACACAGTGGGGTGTGCACAGTGCCTGGCCTCAGGTTCCCTGATGACAGAAGGCATGCAAGGGTCCCTGAGGTCACCCCTCCTCTCTCAAAAGGTGCAGGGTTGCAAACCCTCTTCAGCTCCATGAGGGCTCCATCCCTTTTGACCTTGGGATGGCTGCTGGCCAGGGTGAATTCCCTGGGTCCCCACGCCCCATGGCTGGGCTCAGTTGGCTGTGCAGAGAAGGGTCCCGGGAATCCAAGTCCCTGTCGGAAGCTCTCTCAGCTCAGGAAAGGAAGGGATAGCCCCTTGCTGCCCAGGGATGCCTGGCCAAGGCCCCATCCCAGGACCCCAGGTCCCTCTGGGCCCCAGCTGCACCTGCTCGACCACAGCAGAGGGAGGGCCAGAGCAGTGCAGTCAGGTCCTGTCCAGCCAGCACCCACCCCTCCTTTCCGCCCTGCCACCGCGGGGGCTCACTTTGAGGGAGTAGGCCAAGGCGATGAAGCCCAGGCAGCAGAAGTTGAGGTAGACGAAGTTGAAGATGGACCACAGGTAGTAGTCGTTCACCTCGGTGGTGTCCGGGTAGACCTCGATGACGGTCGTGGGGTTCGTCATGGTCTTCTTCTCGGCCAGGTGCTTGCAGGCCTGGGGGCCCCCAGCCACCCGCACACTGTCTGTCTTGCTGCTCTTGGACTCCATGGGGAACAGAGTGGGTGCCATGGGGGGTGAGGCTGAGGGCTCAGTGGCAGGGGCCGCTGGAGCCTGCAAGGCAGGGGGCTTGGACACACAGGCAAAGCAGCCCTTGGGCGAACCTACGGGGGGCCTCGGAATCCAGAAGGCCCCGTCCAGGGGGACTCGGGCTTCCTGGGTGCCGTCCGTGGTGCTGGCCGGGGCTCCCAGCAGGGCTGGGCACTGGCCGGGGCCCTGGGCCTGCAGGGAGGAAGAGGGTAGGAATGAGCTGGGCCCTGCTGGTGGAGCAGCACCCACCCTGGAGCCCTGCAACATCTCCCCTGCAGCCCCATAAACAGCCCCAGCGGAGATGGAAATCCCCACCCAGGCAGCCAGCTGCTAGCCTGCCACCTGCCTCCCCCGCCCGCCCGCCCGGCCACTGCTAATGCCAAAGCCCTTCGCAGCAGCCTTGGCAGGCACATCCGGCTTTCCATCCTTGCCATCTGCACACACACATTCACCCACCGGCACACACAGACCCCCAGTGCACACCCAACAACACTCTGACATGCTGTTGCAATACACAGAGCACGGGCTTGGCAGTGGACCTACAATGACACTGCCCTAGTCACTAACTGGAGAAATGAGCAGAGCCCGGGAAGCACCTGCCTACAGACCCAGGCAGATAGTCTGCCACAAACCCAGCACCACCGGCCGGGCTCTCCAGTCCGGCACCCTCCCGCTGAGACACAACCGGGTAAACAACGGTCACAGTGACACGCACACACACACCGCGACACAGGCCCCGGCAGTCGCCGGAGGATAAGCACAGGTGCGGGGCTCCAAACTCGCGCGCATCGCCCCCAGCCCCCAGCTCCAGCCGAAAGCGGTGCTGGGGAACCCAGCGCGCCACACACAAGCACAATGACACTCGACCAAATGAACACTTCAAAGAGGCACCCAGGCGCTGGCGCCGTGCCCCCCGGCTCACCGAGCGCGTAGGGGTCTGAGCCAGGCTCCGCGACCCCCGCCCGACCCCGCTTTGCCGCAGGCTCCCGGACGGCGCGTCCTCACCTACTGGCGACTCCGCGGCGGGCGGGCCGGACCCGTGCGCCTCAGTGCGCGCGTCCTTCTGCCCTCCCCGGCCGCTGTCTGTCCGCGGATCCGCGTCCCAACCGCCCAACCTTGGGGGCGGGGATCGCGCGGGACTCGGCGGCGCCTCTGCCTCCCCCGCTGCCCGCGCCGCTCCGCAGCGCCAGGCCGGCCCGGCCGGCTGCAGCCAGAGCCTGACTCACGGCGGCGGCGGCGCAGACACCTCCGCCTCCTCCGCCGGGGAGGGTGGGGGCCGCGGGCTGGCCGGAAGCCTCGACCCCTCCGGACAGAGCTGGGACCCTGCTACCCTGTGCCGCTCCACTTCCAGGTCCCTGGACACCGAGGCTGCCTCCCCCGGCGCATTCCGCCCCCTCGCACGGAGCCCCAGCCCCCGTGGGAGCCGTCTCCGGAGCCCAGCGCACCTGCCTGACAAGAGGGCCCCTACTCCCGCTCTTCCCTCGCGTTCCAGCTGTCCAGGACCTGTTGCCTTCTTTCTCAGAGACCCTTACGGGGGGGGGGGCTTTGCCTCTTCTGGGCCAGTTGAGTCCGCCCGCCACCTCCGCTGGCCCCTTGGCAGAGTACTTGAGCCCTTCCCATGAGGTCCCTGACCCGGTGGCTTCGGAGCCTTACCAAGCTCCCACCCACGGGTCCATGAGACCCTCTGACTCTCTTCCCCTCACTTTGCCCCAGGACCATCCCTAGCCCAGCCCCTCTGTGCAAACCCGGTACCTGCTCACTGTGCCTCTGGAGTCTCTGGCCCCCAAACTCCCCAGTCGCAGTCCCTGAATAGGCTGCACCTCACCAAACCCCCACCAGGTCACCCATCTTTGCATGATCCTGTCTCTACAGGTCCCCAGCCCTTAAGGCCATTTCCCATCCCTCTGTCCTGAGCACATCAAGTTCAGGCCCTTCACCACCACCAGCACCCCTGCTGCCCCTCCAGGCCAGTTCCTCTGGAGGGCCTGCCCCTTTTCCCAAGTTTGACGTCCTCACTAATCCAGCTCACTCACAACGTTGGTCTTGGACCCTGTGGTCAGCCTGTCCCTGCACAAAGGTCCTTCACCCACCTTTCCTCTGCCCACAAGGCCATGTGTTCTGCTTCCAGGCCCTGGCCCCTCGCCCCTCTCTGAGGCTGGACACTTGTGTCCCTGGAGCTGTGTCCATGCCCTGGCCTGTGGCCTCCCTGTGAACCCATCCTACCTGGGCCCTTGTCCCTTGAGGTGCACTGACCCCCACAACATGTCCACCAACCAGTGCTTGTCCTCCACCTCGACTGCCCGCAGAGTTCCCCCACCTTCTTGTTCTCTTGGACACTCGTTCCCAACTGATCTCCCGACTCCTGAAAGGTCCTGATAAGCTTCCTTTTCCCTGGAGAGATCCCTGGTCATCCCACCCTGGGATGTGCAGATGCCCCCTCTGAGCTGGTCCTCTACAGCCGAGCCCCAGACCCTGCTCAGTGCCGCGGGTGGCCTGTTCTCCCTGCTCTTTCTGAGCCTGCACCCTGCTGAGTCCCCATCCTCCCCCCAGCGAAGCCCCTTCTCCTCTGACCCTCTCAATGTGCCTCCAGACTCCCTACCACCTTCCCTTTCTGAATGCTCCTGGCTCTGACCTAACCCTAACCCTTCTTCTCTCACTACCCTCAGTGCTCTCCGAGCCCTGAGCTTTCTTCCAAACCCCAGTCCCCTAGCAAGCCCCGCCCCCTCAAGCCCCTCCCCTCCCCAGCCTAGGCCCCACCCCCACCCCCAGGCTGACCCCGGGCTCAGCCTCAGCCCTGGCATGTCAGGAACCCACAGCGCGAAGTAGATCTTAAATGATGTTGATAAAATCCCCTGTGAGTGGGAGGAATTCCCAGCACAAGGAGCCCTCTTGGACGTCCCGGCCACTCCTTTCATGGAGCCCAGCCTCAGTCCACAGGCCCTACAGGCCCTGTGGGCAAGTCTGGTTCACCTAACTCTACCACCTCCCCACTTTCCCACGGGCCAGGCACGCAGGGGCCCAGACCTGGCATCTAGACTGGGCCTGTGCCCTTCCCGGGCTGCATGTAGCTCTGTGCCATGCCACTCAGCTCCTTAGGTCAGAGCTGAGCCTGATGCTCTCCCTGCCACACATCTGTCTACTGCTACCCTGGGCCAGAGGCTTCAGGGTGGCCAGGAAGGAAGCAGCAGGAGGGTGCCTGGGCCCTCGGGTCAGACCTGCTGAAGGTCACAGAGTAGGGTGAGGCCAGAGTCAGGGCCCTCTCCCTGAACTGCGTCGGGCAGGGGGTCTCTCTGAGGCCTCGGGAGCCCCCACAGCCTCCATTCTGGGATGGTGAGTGAAGGGGTTGGCCCCGTAGGCTCCTGCCACAGTGTGCTCCAGGCCACGGGCGTGGGCCAGGAAATTTGGTGGTCCAGACTAGGGCCAGTGTCCAGCCACTGTGCTGGGCCCCCGTGGCCGGCAGTGAGGTGGATCCTGTTCTTGCCCACATCCTAGAGCCTGGATCGTCAGGGTGGGTCACACAGCTAAAAAGGCACGGAGGCTGGATCTGAACCCAGAGTCAGACTCCAGGGTCCCAAGAATCCAGAGGAGCTGGACAGAGCGCTCCCGGGGGCAACACCCAGGGCAGCTCCAACAGAATGCAGGCCCTGGCAGCGCAGGCAGGAGATGGCGCCTGGAAGGAGCAGCGCAGGCCTGCAGGGGAGGGAGGAGCTGCCTCCTTCCGGCCTCTCCATGCAGTGTTTGATGACACTGGTCTCCCCAGAAACCCTGCCAGGCCCTGCGGAGCTTTGCCCAGCTCCCTCTCATATTTCAGGAGCAGAGAACACCGGGCACATGTTTACCAGCTTCCTGGCAACTGGGGACAAACGTTCTCCAGAGAAGGTGGCTGTTGGGGCTCAGCTCTAGGGCATCGTCCCTGGGTCCCCTTGGACAGGCACTGTCCAGCAGGCTGAGAAAACCCAGGGAGGAAGATGTCACACTCACCCTGTATCCTGCACCTGCTAGGGTGGGGGTGGGGGCTTCAAGCAAGACTCCAGAGCCTCAGAGTCTCCCGGTCCCACCACCCAGAGCCACACACTCCTGCTGCGCCTTAGGCCCTGCTGCATCGGGCCATGTGCTCCCGACCTCTCCCCTCCAACCGACAAGGCCACCCCAGGTGCCCGCCTGCATACCAGTGTCTGCAGAAACTGTGGCCTGGGGAGGGCTCCCACCCGGATCCCTCCTGGGCAGTGACCCCAGGCAGGCCTGCCCCGGCCCAGGCTTGGCTTGCACAAGCCCAGGGCTGCTTCCAGGGGCTGGCAAGGAGGCCCAGAAGGGAGGCAGGGTGCCCACACCACAGAGCCATGCAGATACCTGGTCCTCCCTAGGACCAGGGAATGCCAAAAGGGTCAGAGGGTCCCCCAGCGCCCCCAACAGTGTTCTGTCTCTGGAAGCCTAGAGAGTACATGCTTGGACCACTTCACTGAGAACCCTGCTTCTGAGTAGGCGCTCACACCGGAAACGCCGCGCCGGCCCGCCCGCCCGCAGCCTCTGGCCAAGGCCACATCCGCCGGCCACTGTTCCAGGCCTCAGAACAAGCCAGCTCTTGCCAGCCACATCTTGGCCACAAGGCCAGCCAGCAAGCTACAGCCTCAGGGGTCCCCTAGGCAGTGTGACCTGGCTCCAAAAGCCAGGCCTGGGCTCCCCGGCTCCCCCTCCCTCCCCTGCCCCCCCAGCCCTCAGTCTGCCAGGTGTCTCACCAGCCCCCACTCCTCCCCCAGGTCCTGACGGAGATCAGCCTCTCGGGAGCACAGATCACGCCGACACAGGAATAGGCCCAACAACTATATTTTCATGTCAACTGTGGCTCTCGGCTGACCAGGAGAAGGGCAGCAGAGGTCACCAAAGGAAGGCCAGCATGGCCCCAGACACCCTGGCCCTTGCCCCAGGTGGTGACAGAGTCCAGGGTGCCCCACAGGTCCCCAAGGATGGCTTTGGTCTTTCTGTGCCTCCTCTTGTCTTCAGGCCTCTGTAGCCAGGACACTCAGGGGCGAGGGGCAGCAGAGCTGGCGTGACCCCAGGCTGGGCAGAGGGGCCTCCTGTGGGGCAGCTTTCTGGAGGAGGACCCTTGAGGACAGCCTGCCTCAGGGAGGGGACTCAGACTTGCAGGTGCTGCCAGGGTGGCCAGGGGTGCCAGAGCTGGGGGAGGGGCTCCTAGGACACACACACCCGGCAGCCACCAAGCCCAGGTTGGGTGCTCCAGGTGAGCGAGACGGACCCATGGCCGGGCAGTGTTTCTGAACCCAGGAGGGAACCACAGGGCAAGAGCGAGACGGCGCAGGCGGGCACGGTGCTGAGTGTGTGTGTGTGAGTGGGGAGGGGCCAGGGTGCTGGGGACTGGCCCGCCTCCTGCCACTGGACTCTGGTCCATCGCTCTGCTGGCGCGCAGGGGCTGAGCTAGAGCTTGGTGGCTTCGGCAAAGCCCACCCTGTTGTTGTCCCGGTCGAAGACGGTGTAGTAGGAGCCGATGAAGACGTCACCCAGGATCCAGAGTGGCCCGCTGGGTGGGGGGATGTCCATGCCCATGAAGCCGCTCAGGCAGATTGTCTTCCCACCCTGTGACACCTGCAAGGCCACAGGGTCAGCATGGTGGTCACTGGGCCCCTCCCGGTGCCAGGCCATGGCTGTGGGCCACCCGCTCACCTTGAGTGTGTAGCTCTCCGGGGACAGAGTGTAGTCTTTGCCTCCCAGCCGCAGCGAGACCTTCGGCAGACTGGCCACCTTCTCACAGGGGATGATATACTGGGGGGGGAGGGGGGGGTCAGGCGCAGGCCCAGGCCCCGCCCCCCGCCTGCCTACGGGCCGTCCCCCGGCAGCTCACCTCTCCCTGGATCAGCGGCACAGCCCCGATGGCCTTCTGCAGCTCCTTCACCTCATCCACAGGGCCCACCAGGAGGGAGGTGCCCGTGTCCACAATGGCCTCACAGCCCTTTTTGCACAAGGTCAGCCCATTGGCCACCTCTATCCTGTGGGGTAGGAAGGCGTGAGTCCCCTACCTGGGCCAGTCCACTGGGGCCCCCGCCCTGACTCCATCCTGTAGGACAGGCCTGTTCTTCTTTCTCAGGGTGACCTGACTCACAAGTGGCCATGAGTGGTTGGGAGTGATGGGGGAAAAGGAGATGGAGAGGGCAAGAGTGGGCATGGAGGGCCAGTTCCCAGCTGAACTCCCCAGGCCTGAGCCGGCAGGGGCTGCAAGCTGGGCAGTCCAAGGGAGGGGCTAGGCCATGCGCCCCTGGGGCCTGTGTGCCCCACCCGCCACAATGCCCACAGCAATGCCATGCACTGTCCGTGTGCCCCACCCTCCGCAGTGCCCACAGCAATGCCATGCACTGCCCGTGTGCCCCACCCGCCGCAGTGCCCACAGCAATGCCATGCACTGTCCGCGCGCCCCACCCGCCGCAGTGCCCACAGCAATGCCATGCACTGTCCGCGTGCCCCACCCGCCGCAGTGCCCACAGCAATGCCATGCATTCACTGTCCATGTGCCCCTGGGGCCCGTGTGCCCCACCCGCCACAGTGCCCACAGCAATGCCATGCACTGTCCGTGCGCCCCACCTACCACAGTGCCCACAGCAATGCCATGCACTGTCCGTGCGCCCCACCTACCACAGTGCCCACAGCAATGCCATGCACTCACTGTCCATGTGCCCCTGGGGCCCGTGCGCCCCACCCGCCGCAGTGCCCACAGGAATGCCATGCACTGTCCGTGCGCCCCACCCGCCGCAGTGCCCACAGGAATGCCATGCACGGTCTGTGTGCCCCACCCGCCGCAGTGCCCACAGCAATGCCATGCATTCACTGTCCATGTGCCCCTGAGGCCCGTGTGCCCCACCCGCCACAGTGCCCACAGCAATGCCATGTACTCACTGATCCATGTGCACCTGCCAGTAGGCCTTCCGGGTGACGTTGAGGTAGGACAGGGACCCCTTGTAGTACTTGGAGTCGATGCCTCCCAACATGAGCTCCCCTCCAGGCTGCCCACTGGGGTCTCTGGGAGGAAAGGAAAGGAGGCAGTCAGTGCCCCCAGCCCAGGCACTGGAAGGCCCTGTGTCATTCACCGAAGGACCAGGAGGACGGGGGGACGGGGACGGGGAGGGTGGGCAGCCTTAGGGGGCTTCTTGGCCCCCAGAGACGGAAAGGCCTGGGAGAGAGGGGCAGTGAGCTCCCTCCCTCCTGCCCTAAGAGCTTGCTGGGGTCCAAGGTTCAGCCACGGGTGACCAGGATCAAGGCTGCAGGGCAAACGGGGAGCCCAAGAAGGAAGGACTGAGGTGGGCTTCCACGGAGGCCAGGGCACAACCCCAAGGCTGAGTGGCTCCTTCCTGCCTGGGGCCTCTACAGGCTGTCTGTGTCCTCGGGAACAGGCCTCCAAAACCTGGCTCCTCTAGCCTTTGTCCCCTACCCCTAGCCTGTCATGGGGACGCCCACCCACAGCCAGCCAGGACGCAACTCAGGCAGGACACAGACCACGGCACTCTGTGGTCACCATCCTGGAGACACCTTCCTGAACACGCCAACCTGCGTTCCAATGTGCACCAAATCCCTTTAAGAGCACACGTCCTGAGACAAGCTGGCCTTGGGGGTTCCTGCTGCCCTGCCAGGGTGTCCCCACACTCAGAAGCCCTGAGCTTCACCCTGCCCTCCCACCTGGGCTCTACCTGCTCCAGCCTGGTCTCCTGTCATCGCCTCTGAAATCCTGGCTGTCCACGCCTGTCCACTGCCTCATCCTCCCGAAGCACTCTCTGTCCCATGTCCCCCACCCCTACCCTATCCCAGCCCACCAGCCCTGAGACCCTGCCTGGGCACTCACACCTGTGGGTCGGGGGTGCTCCTCCTACCTGAGGAGACCCTCCTCACCTCGCCCAATCCCCTGCACCCAGGGATGCTGGTGCAATGATCCTAGCTGATGGTCTGCATTCCGGTCTCTGGCTAGCACCTGTGCCCAGAGCCCAGAGCCAGTGGCACAGAACAGGGCCCATGCTAAGCTGAGGGACAGGGAGCAGGACTGACTCACAGGGGTTGGCTCTGGGCTGGAAGTCTGCCGGAAATGCCCAGGAGGGGTCAGGAGTTAGGCTCCGAGACCCCCTGGCCAAGCAGCCCGGGGCGGGGAGTGAGCAGCCACGGCTCAGGGGGGGACGCTGCCATTGACACCCGCCTGCCACAGACCCCGAGCCCCGGCAGGGTGGTGCCAGCCACTGCCCAGAACTTGGGCAGCAGCCTCAGGAGAGGACCAGGCCCAAGGCTCCCCACAAGGTCCCCTGGGGGAAGGACCCTCTCCCTGGCAGGAAGGTCCCAGCGTTCCTTCTAGACAGAGGTCCCCAAAGCTGCACTCCACATGCAGCCCGGGATTCTGGGCCTCCCCGGTGGCCTGTCAAGATCATCTAAGGTCACAGCCCTGAGGAGGCCCCAGCCTGGCCTGCCCCTCCCCCAGAGCTCCTGTTACAGAGCAGGGCTCACAGCCATGTCCCTTAGGGCCATCCACAGCCCAGACTGGACCACACTGCCCTTCGCTGGAGCCAAGGAGTGTCAGGCAACTGAACCAGGGACGGCCACACCCCTGGGCAGTCCCTGGCCCCACCAGGCCAGACCCTAGGACCTGCATGCCTGAGGGGGAGGCCAGATGCTGGTCTGTGGGAGAGAGGTCCATTCCTGCCTGCTGGGAAGCTGAGGTCAGAGGTCAGGGCTATGGGCACAGCCTGGGGGGCAGACTGGGCTTCGAGGCTAGCTGCGCCTGTACCCCATCAAAGCACAGCCAAGAGTGGTGGTGGGGGGGGAGCTGGGACCTGTTCAGGTAGAAGGAGAAGACGTTCTTGTCCACCAGCTTCTGCTCCATGAGGTTGTCAAAGACAGGCAGCACGTTGTTGACGGAGATGCGGGGGTAGGCCATGCCCAGGATGCCGTCGAACCTGGCTGCGATGAAGGTGATGCCAGGCTGCTTGGTGGCCTCCCCAAAGATCTGTCTCTCGATCTTGAGGCCTCCTGGAGCTGAAGGACCTGAATTGCAGGGCACCTGTGGGCCAGGGCAGGGGTCAGCAGGCTATAGTACACTGGCTGCAGCCTGGCATCGCCCCTGGGCCTGGGAAGCTCAAGACAGCCCTCATCACCACCACCAGACAAGCAGGAACAGGGCAGGCGGAAGGGCTGGGGACAAGGATGTGGTGTGGGGGTGGGGTCAGACCCTCTCGGGGAGCTGCCAGGGCCCTTTTTCACAGGAGCTGGGAGGCAGGCTCAGCTCCAACCTCTGCCCTCACCCCTCCGTGCCAGGGCTCCGGGTCAGGCTTGGAGACAAGACGTTAGGGCCAGGCGTGAAGCCGAGAGGCTGGATGTCCACAATGCCACCCCCGGCCACACCCCCTCCCGGTCTGCAGAGATAGAGGCCCTGCAGGATGTGGGAGGCAGCTGCTCAGCGGGAGGCTGTGTGGGCAGCAAGTTGGGCAACGTCCTGTTCAGCTGAGGGGCTGAGGGGCCCAGAGCCCTGCTGGTCCCCACCTTGGCAGCACTGTCTCTGGCTGCCTGGTCTCTCCCATGGGCAGGGGCCAGCCTGCATGACCCTCACCTGCAGGTGGGCATGGGGCCTAGCCCTGGTCTTCCTGACCCCTGCTCCACAGAGACCTCTCCCCCACATGGTCTGCACAGGGGCTTCTGCCACACCTCACCGTCGGCACCCCCAACCAACCCCTCAGCCAGCTGCAGGGGAGAGACCCCCTCAATCCCCAGGGATGTCCCTGGACACCCTTTAGACACTTCAAACCCAATACATCCAAAACAGACCCAATCCTCCCCAGCCACCTGCACCCTGCACCACCAGCCCACCAGCCTGGAGCCTGCCTGCCACTCGCTCTTCAGGGACAGCCCTCCTGCACCGGAGCCACCGTGACTGCTCGGGAATGTGTGGCAATCTGCGCCAGCCCTGCTCCTGCCCCATCTTCCTCCTCCTGCTCCCTGTCCCGACTTCCAGGGAACACAGGTCCCTGCAACCCCGCAGGGTCCCCCGCTGCCCATCCGGTCTGCACACAGCCAGTCCCGCCCACAGCTTCCCTTGCTCTGCAACCTTCCAAGAGGGCCGCGTGGGCTGGGTTACCACGCCCTCTCCCTCAGCTGCAGGTGCCCCAAGAGTGACTCTGTCACCAAGGTGAGTGCCCCAGTCCTAAGAGAAGACCCAGGGACTCACCGACACAGTATCCTGGCTCAGGTACCCAGAGAGGCTGCCAGAGCCGTAGTGGATGTCAAAGGACGTGCCGTTCTTCACGTAGGTGCTGGACTTGCCGCTGTTGTACTTGTGGTGGACCCCTGCTCAGGGGCAGGGGACAGGGAGGAGGCCATCAGCCTACTGCCCACTGCTGCAGCCTCAGACTCCCACTCTGTTGCGAGGACCACTGCCCAGGGTTAGACTGGGCTGTGACCTGTGGCCCACCGGGTCAGGGACCCCTGGATGGGGGACTATGACACCCCAAGCCCACACTTTCTCCATCCTTGGCCAGTACAGCCCCCAGCCAGAGGAGAAGCAAGGCCGTGGCCAGCTGGGCCAGCTTGAACAGGTTCACCCGGAAAGCGGTCACCTTGGGGCAGGGTGGAGGAGCCGGCCTGTCTGATGTGGCTAAGAGGAGGAGTGTGCATTGCCCAAGAGGTTTTGTGAGGGCCACCTGCAGGTCCCAGGCCTGCTCCTCCTCCCAGCCGTAGCCCAGAGAAGCCCGATGGGAAAGGCAGGGCTGGGTACCAACCCCAGCTCCCCGGAGAAGAGGTGAGTTCCCGAGAGTGGAAAGACCCTGGCTGCCTGGAGGGCCCACGCCATGGCCTCTGCCTCCCTGGCACTCCTGCGACCAGCAGCCGCGTGTGGCCGAGCGCACGGCACAGGCCAGGGTCAGGCAGCGCAGAGCCAGGCATCGCAAGGGGTGCGGGGGCACTCACAGCAGGCTATATCCAGCAGCTTGCAGTGGATGGAGGGGACCCACAGGTTGGAGGAGCCGGTGTCAAAGACGACTGTGAAGCACTGTGGGGGGGTCCCGATGCCAATCTCCCCGTAGTACTGGGCCTGATGGGGTAGCAGTGTCCATCAGGGCAAGGGGAGGTACCCCATGTCCCCACTGAACCTGAGTCCCCTGGTTGTCCTGAGAGCCAGGCCTTGAAGGCCCAGGCCAGAGGAAAGAGCGCCCTGGGGTCCAGACCCCAGCTCCAGCATCCACCGCCACCTGTCGAGCCTGGATGAGCCCCCAGAGGACCGGCTCCAGCAGAGGCTCAGGCCCCCAGCACTCAGGCACGGGCATTTCCAGACCCCTCCCTGGCACAGCACCCCCAACCCAATACATGGAGGCCAGGGTGGGGTCAGAGCATTTGAAGATGAGGCCAGCAGTCGGGCTGGTCTGGGGCAGGCTTGGCTGGACATAAGCCCCAGCCCGGGAAAGGCCATCTGGGTAGACTCCTCTGCCATTCAGGGTCTAGGGCCTGAGAAGGGAGGTGAGAAGCATTTAGGCCCTGACTCTGGGCTCCGACTCTTCCCTAAGTGCCCTGGGCTGCTTCCCCATCTGTTCACAGGGACGGCAGGGCCACTGCAATACCAACTCTGGGACCAGGAAGGCACAAAGGGTCATGTGCCTCTGAGAGAAAACCTTGGCCCGCTCAGATCTGGGGGCGGTGAGGGTCTTGAAGCTTGGCATGATCTGCCCCACCTGCCAGGCACCCTCTTCCTGGGGAGGGAGCCTGGTTCCAATCTCACCCCTTTCTTTCCAGCCACATGGCTCCAGGGAGCAGCAGTGACCACTGACTACCCCAAGAGAAGTGGCCATGGGGGTGGGTGGAGTGACTCAGCAAATCTTCCTGTGTGTGCCTGCCCTAGGGGATCAGGAACTGGCCAGCAAGGCCCAGAAAGGCAGCCCCCACCTCTCGGAGCCAGTCACATGCCTGTGTTCTGAGCTTCCTGTCATAGCCTAGGCTCTGGCCAGGCAGGACAGAGGGCACAGCTACCTCCTGTGTAGGGGGCCTCAGAGCCCAGGTTTGAACGGCAGTGAGGGGCTTCCTGGGACTCAGAGATAAGGACCCAAGAATGGTCCTGGCAGCCCCAGAGCCACCAGGCTCTGGCCCAGAACCTGTTACAGAGAGGAAACCAAGCAGGCCAGGCCAAGCTTGCCCAGGGCTCAGAGCCTATCTCTCCCTCAAAAACAGAGGCATGAGAGGGGCTGCTGACCCTGGAGAAGATGGTGAGGTGATGGCACTGTGCCATGGGGTCACCCCAGGCCTCCCAGCAGGACTGACAGGCCACAGAGATTCTAGCTAGTTACACCCAGGCAGGTGTGTGGGTCCAATGATGGGGGCTCAGGGCCCTGGACTTGATCAGGTTCGTCTGTGCCCCTGGACAGTGGTAAGGCTGAGACCACAGTACAACTCTGAGCTGGCAGCCAGTGCTCGGGACAGGCAATGGGACACATTCCCAAGGTGCAGCACCAGCGGCAGCAGGGACAACTGAGCAGGAAAGGGTGTGCTGAGCCCAGGAGCACCACCCCCCGGAACAGGTGCAGACTCGGGCACTGTTCCCAGTGAGCACGGCCCACCACACTCACATCCATGTAGTTCTTGAGGATCTCGGGAACTGGCCCCTTGGTCCCATCTGACGACTGCAGGGAGTACTTGGTGATGGGGCCCTGAGCGACCAGGCCTTCCACGGGGCCCCCCGCCTCCGTCATGGTCCGGCGGATGGACGTGAACTTATACAGGGGAATTCTGTCAAGATGGAGTGGAGCACGTCAGGGTGGGACTCGGGCTGCAGCTCTCAGGCAGCCCCCTCCAGAGCCCACCTTCTGGCCACTAGGTACCCTAGAGTGATGGCCCTCAATGCCCCCAGATGTCTCGAACTCAGCATGGCCTAAACCAAACTCCTGCTGGAAACCCACAGGTCCAGCTGCTCTCACATGAGTGAATGGTGACCCATCAGCACCCCAGGGCCAGGCCAAAGTCCTGGGAGGCCCAATCCCCTTTGTATCCCACCTCCAAGCCTCCAAGCTGGAGGCCAGTGTGCCTATCATTCCCCCTCCCAAGCCACATGCCTGCCCAGCAGCCCTCAGCCACTCCAAAGGACTCGGGAGGCCATGTCTCCAGTCCTCCCTGCACACCTGCTCTGATCTCTTCTAGGATGGCACCTGTCACCCTGCCTGAAGCCCTCCAGGCATCCCACTATTCCCCTTGGCCACAGCTGCTCCCTGCCAGGACCCCACACCAACATGGTTCCCTTCCAGTTGGACTGTCTGTCTGATATCCCTGGGTGGCCCCTCCTGACATCAGAGGGCCTCATCACCCATCCCCAAGGCCTCCCTGACTACCCCTGTTCCCCTGCCCACATGTACTGCCACCCCAGGGGCTTGAGGACTGCCCCTGGGCACCAGAGGCTTTCCTGTGTCCTCCACAAGAGCCCCACCTGAAGCCCCTCTCCAGGAGTCTGCCAGGATGGCCTTGGGGGTCTGGCCTGTCTGGGAGGTGCTGCAGACCAAGGTCAGGTGTTCTGGGGTTCTGTTATATGTGGGGCTTTGCCATCAAATGGCAGAGGTGAGGGGTCCCTGCCTGTCTCCTGGGGGATGCTGGCCTCCCTGCTGCTAGGAGACCTAGCCTAAGCTTTTAATTGCTTTGATGAAACTCTTCTCTGCCCCAGGTATTTGAGGACAAGGTCACAGCTGACTTCCTGGCAAGGCAAGGGCGTGCTCTAGGAACACAGGGCTCTTATCAAAGAGGGGTGGGCTGGAAATCCTCAGATTCTGGCCTAGGAGGATGGACATGCCCTCCAGGGGCCTGTGGGTCCTGGCCTCAGGTGTGAGGGACTTTAGCTCAGCTGCCCTACCCCCCAGAAAGCCTGGGCTCCCATCTCCATGGCTATCTTGGCCCTCTCCAGAGAGGGGAGGCCTGAGGGTGTGGCACCAAGGCCAACACAGGCTCAGGCCTGTGGCTGTTTCCCATAAAGGCTCCCATTGAGGCTGCCCGCCCCCAGGCTGCAGGCCACTGCCTGTCATGGGTCCCATGCAGCCCTTGTCCCCAGCCAGCTCCCAGGCACCAGAGACCTATGACCTCATCCGCCTGCCCACAGGGAGCAGACCCACAGCAGTGAGGCTGTGCATGAAGGCCGTGTAGCACAGGGGGCCAGGTGTGTTTGAGGAGCTCCTGCCCCACGGGAGCACAGCCCCCAGCCTCAGGATGGGTAAGCTGGACCACTCCCCCAAACCTCCTCCTGTCTCTGGGACTTATGGGTCTCTCCACCCAGAGCCTGTGGGAGCACCCCCCGAGTAAAGGCAAGGCCTCACTCCAGTTCACAGCTGGCCAAGGGGTCCCCGGAGGCCGAGTGCCTTGCCCGGGTGCAAGTCCTGCAGGGCCTAGCCCCTGGCCTCCCGCCTCCCACAGCCCGCCCCAGAACAGACCCCCAACCACGTCTGTCCAGAACCAGCACTGCTCCTCCACAGCCCCCGACCCTCGGTGGGCCAGCGTCACACAAGCCTCCTGTCCCCTCAAGGCCGACCCCAGGGCGGTGCGGGCCAGGGGGCCCTGGAGAACCCTGCGCCCCAGAGCTCCACCGTCCCCAGGGGCCGGGCCCTGCAGCTGGCTGTGGAGATGGCACAGGTGCACTCCAGCAGCCGCGCGCGGGGTCGCCAGGGGCGCAGGACCTGGGCACCGGCGGAAGCTCACCTGATGAGGGCCGAGGCGGACGCGGCCAGCAGGCCGAGCGCGAGCAGCAAGAGGCTGGGGGGCTGCATGGCGACAGGGGCCGGGTCGGAGCCGAGCGGAGTCCCAAAGGTCGCGCGCTTATAGCCGGGATGACGGCGCAGTCGGGGGAGTCAGCTGACCGGCTTGTTTGCCGGGGCCGGTCACGTGGGCGCGGCCGCCGGGCGCGGGGGCGGGGCCTGGGCGGGACGACCGACCCACGCACGCTCTCGGGAGCGCGCCCGCCCGGGGCCGGTCCCGCCCCTTCGCGAGGATCCCAGGCTGCTGAGCGGGTTGTGCAGCCTCTGGCCGGAGGGGGCGGGGGGAAGGGGTCCAGGCTGTCCACCTGCACCAGCGGAGCCGGTCCCCAGTCGTGCGGCTTGCAGCGTGGGCCCTGACCCCCCGGCAGACCGCACCCAGGACTCCCAGGGCAGTCCCACCTGGGTGTCTCCTCCAGGGCGCCCACCTCCCCCAGGCCTCTTCCTCTCACAGCTCTCTCCATCCTCGGGCTCTCCCAGAGCCTCTTTGGAAGTCCCTCCCCCATGTTTTGGCCACCTGGAGGGACCTCGATCTCCCTCTCCAAGTGTAACTGGTCCATTTGGGGCTTTGAATACAGCCCTTGCTGCTCTGCCACTGTGACTTATTCTTAAAGGACTTGTTTCTCTCCTCCTCTCTCCCTGCTGCTCCCTAGTCTCAGGGGAAACAGGATCACCTTCCTTCCCCATCCCAGGCAGAGTTATCCGTCCCTGAGCACACACCCACCATGGGAAAGAAGTCATCCAGACTTTGGGGTGGTACCAAAGATCTCAGAAACGACTGTCTCCCAGATTAACCAGTGAGTTACAACTTCAATAGGGAACCCGTGGCATGCAGCCCTTGAGTCGCCTCTTAAAAGCCCCGTTTCCCCTGATGGGCAGAATCACAGCCTCTGGGAAGGAGTCCCCTGTGTCTCTCCTTTTCTCAAAACCACGTCCTGGTTATTGGATTGGCATCGGGGACAAGGACCGAGCTTTGAGTAACACAAGTCCTGCAGCCCACTCTCACCTTCCCAGAGCATCATTCTCTCAGCCCAGCCGGGGGCCCTGAGGAGGCTCCCTTGTGCCTGGGACCTGTCTGTCTGTGATATGGCACCTCTGGAGGCCAGGCTCTGAAAGGGTCCTGTGCATCCCATCTGTGACAGGGACCAGGTGTCCCGGTGATTCTTCGGCATGACCCTCTCCTGGCCAGGCCTTAGGAGGGCTGCTGCTCCAGGAGCAAAGGCACAGGCAGGTCACTGCAGGAAGGGGTCTGTCAGGAAGGAAGCGTAATGAGCACGTGCTGGGACGCGAGGCCCACGGGGGACGGTCCTCTGGAAGGGGTGAGGTTTGAGCAGGGCTGAGAGCCTCCTCCCAGGTCGCCCTCCGTGTGCCTATGAGGGTAGATACCCCCAGACCCCACTTTGCAGAGGGGAAGACAGCAGCTGGGCTGGGACTCCCCAGTCCTGCAGAACCTCTCCTGCCCAGTCTAACGGCCACAGGTGAGTGAGGGCAGCCTGGCCTTTCCTCTGGGCACAGTGCTCCACTTACCACGTATAGCTCCAGATGTGAGAACAGAGGCTGGGCTGAGGCAGACAAGCATCTTTGCCCTTGGAAACTGACCCCGGCTCCCTTGGGGTCCAAGGCTGTCTCCTGGTCATCCCAGGAGTGCTCTCAGCACCTTGAGCCATTACCTGCCTCCCCGTGGGCTCCTGTCTTGGAGAGGCCAGCCGGGCCCTGGGTGGGTTGCATCAGGCATCAGGCAAGGGGCAGAATGTGGCCTGGGTCCTCACACTGGGCCCCAGAGCCCTACAGTGGGCAGACACTGTCCCCAGGTGCTCAGACAGAGGCATGTGCGAGACCATCTGTATCCAGCTGGTACAGAGGAGGCCTCCATCTGTCCTGGTCCCTGGCTAGCCTGGCATAGGGCAGGTGTCCCGTGCTCTGTGGGATGAACACCTGCATGTGCCCATAGGACCCTGGGAGGCCCTGGAGTAGGGGTGGAGGGTCATGATTTCTGGTCCCCTCCTCCCACTTGCCTGGGCAGCTCTCCCTGTCTGAGCCTTGACTCCCCCACCTGCAGAGACGGGAATGGGCCTGTAATGTGCAGAGCCCTGGGGGAGATGGACCCTCTGGGGTTGTCCTGGTTCCCTGCCTGCTGGCTCAGCTCAGACCTCAGGACTCCTGCACCTGCTACTCTGACTGGGAGCACCTGTTCCCATCAGGCTGGTCCCCCAGTGCCCTGAACCAGTGGGGGGGGGATTGTGTCCAGGCCCTGCAGTCCTGTGTCCAGTCCACTGCCTTTGGTGCAAGGATGCCTCTTCCTGGCCTTGCCTGGTGTTAGACAGGAGACAGGGCACAAGGCCTCTTTCCCTGGCTTGGAGAGGCCCTGCTCTTCCTACAGGGCAGAGGGCTTTCTCCGGGAACCAGGGGCCCCTGGCCATAGCAGGTGCATGTGGCAGGGATCCAGGCTCTGTCTGGTGCACAGCCTACAAGCAACAAGGAGGCAGGTGGTGGAGGCTGGTCTTCTTGCCTCCCAGCCTCTATAGTCAGTGCCTGCTGTGGGTTAGAAGCTCCTGTGTGAGACAGTGCAAGAATGTTCCAAGGTCAAAGATTGAATTGTGAGAGCCTTAACCCAATCAGCGCTTCGATCCCCCGGTGGGAATAACTGAGTGGTCACTGAAGCCGGGTGGGGTGGCTGGAGGAGGTGGGCTCTGGGGGCGTGACTTTGGGATATGTATTTTTGTTTCTCCTCCTGATCATCATGTGAACCACTTCCCTCTGCCGCACTCTTGGGCCTCACCTCCAGCCCCAGGAGAGAGCCGGCTGCCTCCGGCTGTCTTCAGACTGAGACCTCTGTAGCCATGAGGCCCCAGATGAAATGTCCTCCTCTGCGATGGTTCTTGGGAGGTCTTTTGGTCACAGAAGCACAAAGCTGACCAGGCAGTACCCAGGGGGCTGGCCCAGGGAAGGCCCTCACTCTGTGGCTGCTCTTTGGGCAGCTGCCCCAGGTCCTGCCCTCCTAGCCAAATGCTGGGGTGTTAGCCTGAGAGGGAGGGGAGCCAAGAGCAGCCTGTCAAGCACCTGCCGCTGCTTAGAGGCTGGCCAAGCCCAGGCCCAGGTAGGGGGGCCTTGGTGAGGGAGCTCAGAGGCTCATGCCCTTTGACCTCTACTCCACCCTGGAGTCCACCCTGCCTGGTGGGCCAGGTCTTCCGGTCCCCATCCCTGTGTGTCTGTCTCAGGTTTGTTATGCACCTGATCTTCCCCTTTTCTCCTGGGGTGCTGGGTCGAAGCCCGGGCCCTGTGCGTGCCAGAGGAGTAGTGCTGCTCGGGGGCCCGCCTGCCCTGCCCACGGCTCTGTTCTAGGTGTGGGGGATTGCAGGTGCCGGGCAGAATGTGCTGCCCTGGGGGTTTCTGTTCTAGAGGGGGCCTACATGAAATGAAGCAAGCAGCTCACAGGGGCCTTGAAGGCTGGTGCAGGGACAGGCTCAGGAAGTGACAGAGGGAGGGTGTTGAAACCTCAGAGGCCTCAACCGAGGGGCCTGAAGGAGGCGATGGGTCGCGAAGCTGGGCCAGAGCAAGATGTGGGACAACAGGAGCAGAGGCTGCAGTGGGTCACACCCGGCCTGCAGGGAGGGGAGAGGGGCCAGGGGTCCGGGGAGAGTCCAGGAGATGGGAGATGAGCCGCTGCTGGGGGCTCTGAGCAGAGGGCGTTGCTGGCTCTCCCATCAGCATGGGGAGGGAGCCCCCGTGAAGGAGGAGGCCAGCTGGGGGGCGCCTGGGCAGGTGGAGGCAGCAGGATAAGTCATCAGATTCTCCGTGCACTGCTGAGGAGGGCCAAGAGGCATCTCTGGGGGGGGGGGGGGTGGCCACTGATAATCCTCCCGAGCAGCAGCGAGCGAGGCTGGCAGTTGGCCTTGAGGGAGTGGAGCAGGAGGGGGAGGAAGCCCAGGAGCCTGCTTTGCATGTGCTGGGGTGAGCTGGCACCTGTAGGGTGTGGAGAGGGACAGGTGCTGTTGGGTGGCACTTGCCACTGGATCAGGGAGTCCAGGGGGCAGGTCTGAGCGCAGAAGCTTCCCCGTGACCAGCATCGAGGCAGCGTCACGAGACCAGGCAAAACCAAGGCCTGTGTGTGCACAGGGCGCAGAAGCCCCCGAGTCCCGGGGCCCTGCTTGGTGAAGAGGGAGCCATCAAAGGGGACTGGGGATGGACTTCTGGAGACAGAGGCCTAGAGGGGTGCCTGGAGGCTGAAGAGAGGGGGTGGCCCTGGGCAGATGGTGGGGAGGCTGGAGTGAGTGGGAAGGAAGGGCCTCACACCCCCACCCTCTAGGTGAGCCTCCTCACACTGTCCAGGGCAGCCAGCCGCCTTGCAGATGTGAGTGGACGGAACGCCCGGTGGGGAGAAAGGCCAAGGCAGCTCTTCAAGCCTCGGAATCAGCAAAGGTGCTGCTTACGTAGGACACCCACCAGTACCAGGCCAAAGTCACCCCGCAGCGTGGACGCCCCAGGATGGGGGAACGTTTGCAAAGCACCGTCTGATGAAGGACTTGTGTCCAAGGCGGGCGGAGACTTCTGAGGGCTCCACGAGAAAGCGACCAATTCAAAACCCATCACCTCACCAGAGGAGAGAGCGGTGGCAAGGCACCCGGAGGTGCTCACCTCCCCACTCACAGCGCCAAAGCCACAGCGCCAAAGCCACAGCGGGACGCCTGCACGCCCCGGAAGGCCCATCCCCCACGCCCGGGACCCCTGCTGTGAGAATGTGGAGCCACAGTGGCCCCTCTGCACCACACTTCCCGGGCGGTCTCCGGCTGCCTGGGTGGGCAGGAAAGGCCTTAGAGTGGTGGACCCTGAATGTGGAGGTTGGAGTGAGACTCCCGATGGCCAGGTCCAGCTGGCCGTGTGCCCTCCAGAGGGTCCCCTCCTCACCATCACTGAGTGCAGCTGGCAGCGCCCAGCGCGGACACACCATGGGGCCACTCACAGCTCCCGCCCCTGCTCCCTTTGGGGGGGGGATACCATGTGGCCTGGCCACTCTTTGTCCACTCCTCTCCCTGCTGGGGTCCGTCCCCAGGCCCTGGCTCCTGAGAAGCTCACTTACACCCTCTGCAGGGGCTGGAGGAGGAGCCAAAGGAGGGCTGGGGGCATCCGGACCCCCGAGAGACCAGAGCCTGACAGATAGGGGCTGGCGAGGCCTGGACCCTCCCTGGTGGCAGCTCCGGGGCCTTGCCAGCCTTGTGCAGAGGTCCTGAGAGGCCCTCCTGGGTCCTCAGTGTGATTGACGTGGGGGGAGCTCTGTCCAGGCCCCCACCAGCTCTGAAGGAAGGGGCAGCCTCAGGGGTGGGTCCTCCCCAGTCCTGGAGAGAGGCGCATGGGTGCCAGCTGCCCAGGTGCGTGGGAAGGGTTTCCGCACCTCCAGGGTGAGGAGCAGCTGCAGGTGCTGAGTCACCGGCTCCTGTCCTCCTGCCCCTCCCCCCGGGGCTGAGTCACACTTTCAGGGGCTCCTGGCCAGTTCCTCAGGGGTGGCCAGGCCAGGAGAGAGTGAGCTGAGGTCACTGGAGGGGCTGAGGCCGTGGGAGGGTGGGGCTGTACACATGGCCCAGCTGGGGAGGGGCACAGGTGGACAGGGCCAGCAGGTTGCGGGGAGAGGGAGGGCCTGACCAGACACGGGGTTGGGGTGAGAGGTAGAGACAGCTGGGTGCATGCCCCCATCCAGGACAGTGCCTGCGGGGCTGGGTGTCTCTGGGCATCTCTCTGGGATGGGCATCCCCCGGGATCAGCCCCTTCTGCCCGGAGAGGAGAGTGTGTTCCTCAGGCCAGTGGAAAAGGTGACCTTTGACACTGACCTCACGTGTTCCTGCACACGTCCTGCTCAGGAGCCCTGAGTTTCCAGGATTCTGGGACAGACAAAACCAGAGGCTTTGGGCGCACAGCAGGGCCTCAGGGTCTCGGTCCAGGGTCCCAGTAGCTCTTTGGAGTAGGTGCTCCTGCCCAAGGGCTGAGCCCTGGGGGGCTTCCTCCATCACGGCTGCCCTGGGAAGGCCGATGGCGGGAAGCCCTCGGGAGCCCACATCATGGGCTCTGCCTTGGAGTCCACAGCAGAACCCACTGGCCCAGCACCTGCAATGACCCAATAGTGACTTGCTGTCCCCCAAATCTTCCTCCTCTGCTTTGGCAAAATTCACTGTGCTCAAGAGGTGCCCCACTGGGCTGCCCGCTGGTAACGAGCAAGGCAGACCCAGCCTGATGTCCTGGGAAAACAGGACTGAGCCAGGACTCAGCTGACCAGGGCAGCACATTATGATGAGTTGGTGACCTGCTACACTGCTGTGGGCCTAGTCTAATCAGGTGATGGCCTTAAAAGAAAACTAGGGTCCCCAGAGAAAGCTGTTCTGCCAGCAAATATCTTCAGAATCGAGCTCCAACATGGTCTCCTGCCTCCCTGAGTCTCCAGGCTGCCCACAAAGTCCTGACTTGTAGCCTCCACAACTGCACAAGCCAATTCTTTAAAATATCTTTCTTTCTGTCTCTCTGTCTCTCTCCCTATGTCTCTGTGTGTGTCTCTCTCCACATCCCATTGTGCCTGTCTTGGGAGGGCCACGGTGAGTGCAGACAGGACCAGGGAGCATATTCTGGGCCACCTGGGTGGGGGCTGGACTGGGCCATGGCCCGGTGGGGCTGGGTGTGGAGGGAGGGGCTGCAGTGTGTGGTCTGGGGGCTCCTGACCCCACAGGCTTGTGAGGGAGGTTGGAGCGAGGGTCAAGCCAGCAGTGGGCAGCAGGGCAGGCCAGGGGCCAGAGCAGTGATGGGGAGTGGCCCTGCCCTAGTGTGGCTGCCAGCTGGAGGGGTGGTCTCCAGTGGGAGGCGGATGGGCCAGAGCAAGACCAGCCCAAGCCTAGGGGGAGGCTGGGTGCAGCTGGTGGTAGAGCACATGCCTGGCAAGCCCCAGGAGGGACAGGTGACAGGTGACGGAGTGAGGAAGGGGGGGCAGCATCTACTTCCCCGCTGTCCCTCCAGAGGTGAGGCTGACCCCAGCTCCAAGTGAGTCACTGTAGGAGGAGAGCCGCTGTCTAACATGACCACAGCAGGGGCTTGGACCTGGCAGAGTCCTCCTCCCAGCTCTGGAGGCCAGCAGCCTGAGGTCAGCCTCTCTGGGGTGCAGTCGGGGCGTCCAGGGCTCGTTCCTTCTGGGGCTCTGTGTGTTCCTGGCCTTTCTGGCTGCTAGAGGCCACTGGCCCTCAGTGGTGGCCCCTTCCTCCTTCAGAGCCATCCACTGATGGTCCCTGCTGCATCACCTCTGATGGACGTCCTGCTCCCTCGGTGATCACGTGGACCCCTGCCCCAGTAGACCAGGACCCTCTCTGTCTTGGGGTCCTGCCTTCTCTCACACCTCTGACCTCACATGGTCACAGGCGAGGATGGTGAGCGGGCATCTGGGGAGGGGGCGCTTCTACCCACGGCACCACTGCTGCAGGAGGATCAGAGTTCACCAGGCCCAGAGAGCGGGCAGCGCCCTTGGGCGGCCCCGCAGCCGGCATTTCCCTGTGCAGGCCAAGGTCAGATGCCCAGGCTGAGGGTGCCCAGGTCAGATGGGAGGCTGAGGGTGTGCAGGCCAAGGCCAGATGAGAGGCTGAGGGTGTGCAGGTCAGATGGGAGGCTGAGGGTGTGCAGGCCAAGGTCGGATGAGAGGCTGAGAGTTCGCAGGTCAGATGGGAGGCTGAGTCTGTGCAGGCCAAGGTCAGATGGGAGGCTGAGGGTGCACAGGTCAAGGCCAGATGAGAGGCTGAGGGTACCCAGGTCAGATGGGAGGCTGAGGGTGTGCAGGTCAGATGGGAGGCTGAGGGTGCGCAGGTCAGATGGGAGGCTGAGGGTGCACAGGTCAAGGCCAGATGAGAGGCTGAGGGTGCGCAGGTCAGATGGGAGGCTGAGGGTGCACAGGCCAAGGTCAGATGCAAGGTTGGTGGAGTTGCTGAAGTTGGGGAGGGGGAGCCAGAAGACCGTGATGGGGCTGGAAGACCCCGTCCTAACACTCCCAGTGTACCCGGGAAAAGGGAGCTGGGGGCACTGCAGAGGCCCAGCCCAGAGGCTGGTGGAGTGGGCACATCAGGGCTGCCTGGTGTGGCATAGGACCATGGAGGCTGAGCTGGGGGACAGGGCCCTCAGGGTGATCTGGGGGCTGGGGCTGCTGGGTGATGGGCGCCTCCCGGGGGCAGGCCGGCATGTGGTGGGTGGTTCTGACTTGCTGGGCTGGGCCGGGAGCTGCTGTTTCCGTGTGGGTCCCGATGGGTGGGATTGAGCAACCTGTGGCTTTTCCAGGAGCCCTGATGGCCCTCCAGCGGCTTCCTGGAGGAGAGGCCTGGGCTGCCTGGGAGCTGGGGTCCTCCCCGGGCACCACCCAAGCATCTGCACTCACCTCCACCCTCCATGGGGCAGTGACCACCCAGCAAGTGGCTGTCCTCCCTTACTGCCCTCAACTGCTGCCTCGGGCCAGCGAGTCTTAGAGGACCCTGACGTCCCACCAGGAGGGGCTTGGCCATCTCGCCTCCACGTCTGTCAGTCCCTCTGAGGTGTCCTTGGGGACAGGGACAGCACCATCCCCCTGCATCTTGCTTCTGCTCCTGCCCCTGGCGGCAGGGCCACGTCCACCCTGCCCTCCCCCTGTCTCTGTGGGCCCAGGGGAGGGGGCGGCCCTCTGGAGCAGGGAGTGGCCCCTGCGGTGCTGGAGAACCTGTTCCACATGGACGGGAGCCGGTCCCACTGCAGGAAAAGACCTCTTCACCCTCGTGGCCCTCCCACCCTCCTCCCACACCTCAAGGCCTGTCCTCAGATGGGCCCGCCTGATGGGGGTGCCAGCTCCCCTGGGCACCTGCCCCTCCCTGGCAGCTGGGCAAACGGGTCTGGGGCTGCAACACCACCTCCTGGAGTGGTGACTCAGGTGGGCAGGAGCCGTGAACGTGACACAGGGCCCCAATCTTCCCGCCCTGATGAGGGCAGCAGGGAGGGACAGCTCACTGTGGCCGGGTGCTGGGGGCACTGGGGGACACAGGGCGGGGGGCACTGGATGGGCCTGTGCCCACTGGGAGGCAGGGTCCGAGGCCTCTGCCCTCTATCCTGGAAGGACCCTGCCACGGCAGTGGGGGCCAGGAGGAAGCCCCTCCTGGGGAGCCCAGGTCTGTCCCCCAGGCCCCACCCACTGCTCAGGAAGCATGGCTCTGAGACAGCGGGTCCCCTGCTGAGTGGTTGCTGGTGTTCACTCGCCCACTCGAGGCCCGGGCCTCAGTCTCTCTGCTGCAGTGGACATGCAGCCTGCCCTGGATGCAGCCGGGCAGGGCCTTTCCCTCCTCTGGTGGACTGGGTAGGCGGAGGAGGGCCCAGAGGAGGCAGTGGAGGGGTGAGGGGCCAGGCAGGTGAGCTCGGCACGCAGCTGGACAGTGGGGTGGGACTGCAGCCTTGGAGGCTGGCCTGGGAGTCCTCAGAAATAGAGACCCAAAGAGAGGGGGACTGTCCACTTTTATGCTCAGGTTTGGTGGAGCACGGGCGGCTGGAGATGAGGCGGGCATCTGGCACCGTGCTGAGGGGGAGTCCAGCCAGGCCCTCTGCTGAGATTCTCCTTGGACCTGTGCTTGGGGGCCTTCCTCCAGGGTACGGGGCAGGAACTTAGGACTGCCTCAGGGGACAGGGGCTTTGGTGTCTGTGGCCTGCCCTGGGAAGGGGTCCCAGAGACACCGCTCTTGCAGCCGCCTGCAGTCGGGGTTGAGGACGTGGCTCCTTGGTCTTAATGGGTGCTGGGCACCAAGGCTGTGTGGCACGTTGACACTTGGAGCACATTTGTCACCCCCGCCCCCCCGGCGTCCTGCCCGGGCTCACCAGGGTTCATGTCACTCCTCCTGAGGCCTGTGGCCAGGGCGTCCCTAGGAGGGGCATCCAGACACGCCCAAGGACACAGGAGGAAGTGAGGCTCCTGACATCTGGGGTGAGCATCCAAGGCCACAGGATGGGAGGTGGGAGGGACCGGCCCGACCTGGGGGCTGCTCTGTGTGGCTTCTGCAGGGCTCATTGGGGGAAGGGGGCAGCCCACCTCCACAGGGTGACCAGGGCTGGTCCATGTTTGGGGACTGTGGAGCAGGAGAGCAGAGGGAGGCATTGGTGGCTGGCACTTGGGCAAGACCTTGTTCCCTCCCCAAGTGACCTGCACCCTGTCACTGTGGCCCCAGGGTGCTGATCTCTGAGCACATGACGAGGCCCTTCCTGCAGTCTTCAGCCAGACAGTCACTTCCTGTCCATAAAAAGCTCTGCTGTCCCCCGTGGTGTTATCATGTGAGGCTGGCCTTGGTGCCCTGCACCCACTAAGACCTAACTGGACTCCCCCTCCTCTTACCCCACCTGCCCAGGCCCACGTTTCTCTGCCCCTTCAAGGCCATTCGGCAGTGGCCCTAGCCATCCTGCACCCTGGCCTCTGCCCACAGGCAGCACCCTCTGCCTCTCAGGCCTGGTCCAGCCTGTCCTTCTACCTGCTGAGCACACAGCAAGGGTGTCTACCCTCTGCCGGGACGGATCTCCCGTCTGGGGTGCAGATGAGCCACGGGAACACAGATTGGCATGGCCGCCGTGGGCACTGCTACCTCGTGACGGCTGGGGGTGCCTGGGTCTGCTCGGCCAATGGCAGGGTGGCGCCATGGGGGACTCGAGCAGACAGCAAGGGGGCCCAAGGGGGCAGGTGACATTACAGAGCCTAGAGGGCTTGTGTGGCCACCAAGCTGAGGACCAAGTGAAGGAGAAGACGTCGCGTGAGGATGGCAGCCGCTGCTGCCCTTGGCCCTGACCCCCAGGCCCAGAGGGGAGGCAGCCTTGTCCCCGTGCCCCAGATGAGGAAACCGGCCGCCCACAGAGGAAGTTGCTCAAGGACGCACGCGGCACCTCCTGGTGCCAAGTTCTGGCCACCTTGGCAGTTTTGCAGAAGTCGGAGTCCTGCTCAGGGACTCTGCCCGTCACTACACAGCCGCGTCTGAGAGCCACGCGCCCCTTCCTGTGGCCCGACAGAGGCTGGAGGGACCTGTGTTTGAGTGCCCCCTCCAGGCTCTCCATGGGCCCTGTGCCCTTGCAGCTGGCCCTCAGGGTGGCTTGCCCCCGGCCAGGGAAGGTCCTGTTGAGCATCCACGTCCTGGGCTAGAGAGTCCCCAGCCCACAGGGAGCCCCAGCCAGGACAGGGGGTCCAGCACGCAGTGGGCAGGGGCCTGGGCTTGAGCCCCACCCCTCCTCTCTGTCCCTCCCTGCTGCCTGGTTCTGTTCCTGTGCTGGGCTGAAATCAGCCTCCAAAGATGCCCACGTCCTACTCCCTGGACTCTGCTTGGTGAAGGGACCCTCCAGGTGAGATCACGATGCGAGTGTGCGATGGCTGCCCACCCGGATGGGCCATCCTCTCCGCAGGCTCATCACCCAGGGTCCACTCACACAGAGTGGTCAGTGGGGGAACCTAGTCTAGCATCGTCTGAGCCACTGCCCTCCTCTGCCCCAAGACTCCTGCCACCCTGGTGTTCTGCCCAAGGCCCCTCAGTCTGCCTCCTCGGGCCTGCGCTGCCACCTATCTAGGGACCCTACCAGCAGCTACTGACCCTCTGCCCAGCTTGCTGTCTGCAGATGCCCAGTGGTGCCTCGGGTTCTATCTCAAACATGGTGCTCAGAGGAGTTGGCTCTATGTCCAGCCCCAACCAGGGCCTGGAACCCTTCCTTGGAGGCACGAGACCCCGTTCCCTCTGCTGCCTGTTTGTGTCTAGCGATTGACACGCCATTGCCACTTCATCCGAAAGGCAATTGACATGCACAGCCTGTGTGTGTTGGAGGGCATTTTGAGGCATGTGCTCCCCGAGACGTCTCCAGACCCAGGGTGATGAGCACCTGGGAGCTCCTGTCGCCCGCCCCCACTAGCTGCCCATGACCACTGACCCCGCGTCGAGCTTGTTTCCTGTAGGTGAGTTGGATTCTTGGGATCAGTGAGGTGATCTTGAGTCCCTCCTGTGGCTGCACAAGGGGACATGCCTGCTGGCCCCGCTCTTCCCCTCGGGGCAGTAGACCAGCACACGTTTATTACCTTGCGATTCTCGGGGTCCGAAGGCCCCAGTGGGCTTCACCAGGACGAGACCGAGGCACCAACAGCGATGCCCCTCTGGAGGCTCTGGGGACAGCCCTGCTCCCCTCTTCCTGGCTCCCGCCTGCATGCCTTGGCTGGGGGCCCACTCCAGCTCCTGGGGTCCCCTGCTTCCCGAGCACCTTGTGATTGCACTGCACACTCAGATAATCCAGGATTATCTCCTGGGCAGTCAGCTGCCCGGCGGCCTCCGTCCCCCTCTGCCGTCCCGGGCCTGGGACAGGACAGGGATTTGGACTGGGCCTCTTGGAGTGGGGGTGGGATTGTTCCTCTTCTGCCTACCGCAGTCACTGCCTCATTAATTTTAATTGCTGAATAGCTTTCTGTCACGTGCATATGCCACAGGGTTTGCCCATTTACTGTGGATGGTCTTGGGTGGGTTCCAGCCTGGGGCACTGCAGGGTAGCTGCTGGAATATGCCAGCGCTAGTCCTCATGGGGACTTGTGACTTGGATTCTGAGGCTTGCAGGGCTGCATGGTGGCACACGGTTCATCTCCAGAGCACCCCCGGGTGGAGTTTGCTGAGTCCTTGGGCCCTTTCGGCTCCTCCAGCCTCCGGACCCGTCAGCCTGGTGCCGACACAGGTATGAGGGGACCTGCAGCCTTGCTTTGCACTGACCTGAGGTTCTCACCTAGGCACCTTTTAGGGTCGTTAGTGACCCTTCTCTTCTTTGGGGCTGCTCATCTGAACCTTTGTCTCCTTTACGTATTGCGTTATTTATCCTGTTATCCAGGGGAAAGTGCTGGTTGTTCATCCCAAGCCTTTTGTCAAATACGATATTTTGCTGATATTTTCCAATGTGGCTTGTCGTTGCATTCTTTTGGAAAGGGTCATTCAAACAACAGAAGTCTTAAATTTTTTTTATAAAGTCTAACTTAGTGATTTTTCTTTACTGTTTTATGTGGTATCTAATAATTCTTTGCTGAATTTGAGTAAGATTTTTCTCCCATTTTCTTTAGAGGTTTTATAGTTTTTCTTCTTACTTTTAGGTCTAAGATTCATTTGGAGTTAACTTCTGTTTGTGACATGACCTAAGGATTGTCCAGTCCTTATTATGACACTCCACTGTTAGCATTGGGATGTCCAGTCCAACTCTAGGTCCTTGATGTCCCGAGCAAAGCATCCAGCGAGACACACAGAAGTCACGGAGAGTACGGACGAGTTGAAGGTGAAGAAAGCACTCTGTTAGGCAGAGCAGAGTGGCCCAGAGGGAGAGAGGCTCCAGGACCTGGTGCCTGGAAATGGGGGTCTTAGATCCTTCCCTAGTGGACCTGATTGAAGACCTCATCCCATTTCTCCCATTGGTTATCTTATGATACCCAATTAAAACGTTTTCCAATCCCCCCATCTTTGATTACTTTAGAAAACCTACATTAGAATACTTTACCCCATTGGTCATTTTAGAATTTGAACCTGTGGCAGGAGTTGTCATGGTGACAAGTCCTCAGTGGTGGGAGTTGTCATTATAATGGAATTCATCACAAACAGGGACAGACCGTCTCCTTGACTTGACCTCCCGTGGCTTCTCTCTTATACCCTGGCTCCGCCATCTTGGTGTCCCTGAGCTCCTGCCTAGCGCCATGGTTTAACCTCTCTGTTTACAAGACAGCCCTTTCTCTGATGAATTGCATCCGCTATGGTTGAAAATCAGTTGGCTGTTTGTGGGGCTCTATCTCAGGGTGCTCTTTTGGACGGAGCCCAGGACGTTGTGCACTGATCACACAGGCGCCCTGTTCTGCCTTCCACTAGGCCCTCTGAGTCTTGGTGCCCAGGATACTTCTCCAAGTCAAGTAGGCGAGCCTTTGTTCTTTCTCAAAGTTGTTCTAGTTCCTTTGTATTTCTGTGTGAATTTTAAAATCATCTTGTCGATTTCTCCAAAAGAAACCCACCTGACGTTGGATCCAGATTGCGTCTATAGATCATGTTGGATTGACACTGTAACCTGGACCCTTCCTGTCCTTGAACACTGGACGTCTCTGGGTTCTTTATTTTCTCTTAGTATGTTTCATAGTTTTCAGAGTGAGTCCTAGAGGTCTTTTGTCAAGTTCATCTCTAAACATTGCCTGATTTCCATTCCCTTGTAAATGGACATTTAAAACGTCACCTTCCCTATTTCTGTTAATGTTATACACAGATACAGTTAACTTTTATCTGCTGATGTTCCATCCTACAACCCTGCTAAATCCACATATTAGTTTTCCTATTTGGGGGTGGATTTCCTATGAAGATCATGTCTTCCTCAAATAAAGCCAGTTCTATTTTCCAGGGAGGCCACCCTCACCTGGGCAGGCAGCCCTGGGCTGGGCTTCCCTTCGAGGGACGGTTGGAGGCTGTAGCCTCAGCTTCGGGGTAGATAAGGGCTGCTGGGTTATCTGCTTCCTGCAGCTGCCTCGGAGGCTCATCCAGTCATTTCAGCCCCAGGAGGCTCACTGTCCTTCCTTTGAGAGCTTGTAGGCTCCGCCAGGATCCCCACCATATTGTTGCTCGGTCACTGTGAGCATCTCTCGTCTCCCCCAGACCACCTGCCTAGAGGGTGTCCCCAACTTTATCTTCTCAAGCAAACTCTTCAGTGTCACCGATCTTCTTTCCTGTTGTAAAGTTTCTGCTCTCATAGGGACGATCTCCGTCCTTTGCCCGCTTGGGTTTAGTTTGGTTTCTTTTTCTGATTCTTAGGGTGGAAGACGAGGCCTTTTCTAGATCATCTGACACGTGCTCGTGTGCGGTGTCTTACTGTCGCTTTGCTCCAGACGCGTCCCGATTTCCCTCTGGAGTGAGAACTCTTTGGCTGTGTGTCAGGTGGATTGTGCTCGTTTCTGCACATTAGCGTTCCGTCCGTCCGTCTAACAGTGCCAACCAAGGCAGCAGCGCCAGCCCACAGGGTCGTCAGAGGCGGTGCTTTTCACGAGGCTGGCTGCTGCTGGGCAGAGTCAAGGCCGGGGCCCCGGGAGCAGGATCCCCCCACCATCCTGCCTGCTGGCAGGAGCCAGTGCCCTGCTGTTGGAAGGTCCTCGCTGGGCGTTGGTCAGGCACCTGCAGCTCTGCAGCCCTCTGGGTCATTGCTCCCTGAGTGTCCACCCCTGTGCTGCAGGGCCTACGGCCTTCTGACCTCTGACTGCCTCTTTCTAGAGGCATGGTCCCCTGCCCACATGTCCTAACTCCATCCCAGGAGTCACCGCGGGGCCGAGGCCTGAGGCTGACTTGGGGTGCTGCCCTCCACATGAGGACTGGGCGACCTCCTGGACACGGCCACTTTCTACTCTTCCAGTTGACCCCCTGGCCTGCTGCACAGGACTCAGGCCCTTGCATATTCCTGAGACTGGTTTTATGGCCAGAGTGGTGTATTCGGAGAGTGCTCTGCACCCCTGGGGAGACGCGGGCTGTGCTGTCAGGGTGGGGTGCACCGTCGTCACTGCGAGGCCTGTAGTTGGGGGCTGGCACTGACAGTCTGTGCTCCTTCCTGGTTTCCTGGGGTGCGTGCCCTCTGTCACCGACAGAGCCTGGCTCTGCTGAAGGCCTGGGTCAGTGCCTTCCCCCTTAGTGCTGGGCGTGTTGTCTCCATGGGCCTCGGTGGGTGCCCCGTCAGGGCCGCCGGGTTCCCTGGACGAGCTGGCCCCTTGTCATTACAAAATAGCCCTTTAGAAGCACCCCCCCACACTTCCTTTTTTCTTAAAATCTATTCTCTGGAATTAGCATATCAGCCCAAGCTTCTTTAGCTTAGTGTTAGATATTTCCTTTTCCATCCCTAAAAACAAAAATGTCTATTTTTGAACAGATTTAGATTTCTGCCACAGTCTGGCTGGGCACAAACAACCGAGCCGCCACAAAGCCTTGTAGGTTCAAACAGCAACTCTTTATTCCTGAACTCTCACCGGCCCTCTACACACACTTCCCGGGAACACACTGACTCCACCGGGCTCCTAGTGCCAATTCTCTCAGAACCCCGCGAGAACTCAAGGGGAACTCCAAAGTAGCAGGCGCCCGAGGCAGCAGGATCCGCCCTAATCCCAGCAGGATCCGCCCTAATCCCGGAGCAGGGTCACCTTTCAACCATTCCCTGGCAAAAATGCCAGGCCTCATTCTGACTAAACTGTGGCTCTCAACAGATTAAAATTCGAGCACATCTTGCATGTCCTGTGTCCCCGGCCCCCACCCGTCTCTCCTATTATCAATACCTTGCACTGGTATGGTGCATGTTGTTCCATCCAGGAGCCAGTGTTGACGTGGCCCCAGCCACACTCTGTGTGTATTGGGGTTTGCTCTTGGTGCCGTATGTTCTGACACACGTGGGCTGTTTCCCTGTCACAGTACCACACAGCAGGCTTCTCCACCTTAATGTCCCCTGTCTCCCCTCCGAGTCCCCCCCCACAGCCACAGGTCTGCAGGGCTTTCTTTGTCTTTCCCTCAATGCCCCCCAGCGGGAGGCCCTTCCCAGGTCCCTGGCGCAGGCCCTGAAGGCCCCGCGTTGCCCTTGGTGATTCCTCCTGACCCTGTCTTATCAACTGCAGTGTGGGGTTCCTCGCAGTCGACAAAGCCCGTCCTGTGTGCTCCCCCCGCGGCGGCCATGGAGAAAGCTGCTGGGAAGCACTGTGCCAGGGTTTTGTGTGGACGTCCTCCGCTCCTCGGGGCGGGCGAGGGTGCCAGGCCACAGGGGAGGAGCGGGCAGGTGTAGGGAGCCGGAGGCCCTCTTCCCGGACGCGGCCGGGACTCGGGTGGGTCACGCTCTGCCAGCTCTTGGTGATGGCAGTGTTTTGGATTCTAGCCACCCTCCCAGAGGTGTGCGTGGTGTTGGCGTGATCGTATCTGCAGTTCCCCGGTGACACGTGACCAGGAGCGCCTTGTCAGGCACCTGTTTGTCACCTGCATGTCTTTGCTGGTGAGTCATCGGCCCGTACCTTTTGCCTATTTTTGCTTTATTGCTTATTTGTGTGTGTGTGTGTGTCTGCAGGCTCTTGTCCAGGCCCTGACACAGGCCAGGGGACGGCTCACCACCGAGCCCCGTCCCCTGCCCTGCCCTGCCCGTGAAGATATCGCTGTGATCTTTGAATTTCAAGGTTCTCTGACCATCTGAACCCAGGCCTCAGCAGATGTTCCCAAGAGCTTTCTCCACTCGACTTTTTACTGTCCCTGAAGTCCCCTTGCCAGCGGCCTCATGGGGTAGGGCCTGGGGTAGCTGGGACATGGCCACCAGGCCCAAGGTCAGCGGGAACTTCCCGGCCTCGACTTGGCACCTGGTCTGGGACCCCTCTGGATGACTTCCTCTGTAGGTCTCTCTGCTGTGACTTCTTGTGTGTCACGTCCCTGGCTGGTTGGGTGTGATGCGTTCCACTTGCCTGTGGTGTCCCCTTGTCCCGGCACCATTCCTAGTGTCCATCCTTTCTCCTGGATCTCCTCTGCTCCTTGAGATGGCTGGGGCTGCCTCCTGGTCTCCCTGGTTCTCTGTTCTGCTCATGATCCGCCCCCCGTCACCGTGGAGTCTGCAGCCAACCGGAGCCCAGTTCTCTGGCTCTGTATGGTCCCAGTACTGACTCGGCTCTTTGGGTCTTGGGTTCTCTCCTAGAGACTTCAGAATCCACCTGTCTATGGTCCCAGAAGAGCTGGCCGAGGTGGGCGGGACCGAGCCGGGCCCACAGGCCGGGCCCACAGGCCGAGCGGGCAGAACTGATACATGCCCAGTGTTGGTTTCCTAGGAATCACAGGGATCTCTGCCTCTTTAGATCTCCTTTGATTTATTTTCTGAGTTATGCAGTTTTCCTCTGTAGGTCTGGTACATATGTCATTTTTCATTAGATTCATACCATGGTGTCTCATTTGGGGTACTAAGGAAAACAGGAAAGTGTTTTTAATCTCCCACTCCAGTGGCTCGTTGCTGGGCCATTTTAGTTTAATGTATCTGAGGCTCTGTGTTTAGGCAGGATATAGTTGGGTCCTGCTTTTCTTCTTAAAACCCAATTTGGTTCTTTCTTTCTTTTCTGGGGGGAGATTCTAGGGATCGAACCTGGGTATGCTTTACCACTGAGCCACATCCCCAGCCCTATTTCACTTCTTATTTTCAGACAGGGTTTTGCTAAATTGCTCAGAGCCTTGCTGAGTTGCTGAGGCTGGGTTGGAACTTGTGATCCTCCTGCCTCAGCCTCCCAAATTGCTGGAATCACAGACATGTGCCCCCTGCCCTGCTGTTTCCTTTAATTGGGGACTTTAGACGGTCAGGCCGTTTAGACCTTTATGGATAGAGCTGAATTCAAGCAGAACACCTTGCTTTGGCTTTCTGCTGGCCCCACTGGTTGGTTCTTGTGCTCTGTTTCTCTTCTGCCTTTGTTTATTTTGGGCAATATTCTTCCTTCTTCCTCTGCTGGTTTCTTAGCTGTGACTTTTTGCTGTGTTATGTCACTGACTGGTTGGCCCAGGGACACAGTGTGCCTGTTCTGCTGACCGCCGTCCATCCTCCGGGTACCTGCCTCTCACCGGCCTGGGCCTCTGTGGTGACTCCGTGCCCCACCCTGTGCCCAGGCCTCTGGACCACGGCTGTCAGTTCTGTTTGGACAGTTGGTATCTCTTAAAGAGCTTTGACGCCGTGCTGTCCACTGCTGGAGCTGGGGGCTTTGCGCAGCTGTAGATTTCTGCGTAGTGTCCGCTGGCCCTGCAGGGGCGGGCCCACTGGCGCGAATCCTCCAGCTGGCAGAGTCTGGTTCTGCCCTCACCGCCGGGGGGGATTTCTGCGGGATTCAGGAGTTGGGCCAAAGGATTCTTTCTCGGAATTTCATGCGGCCGCCCCCCCCCGCCATGTCCCAGATGGCCCCTCTGCTGCGCTTCCTGCTGTCCATCTACAGGGTCCTCTCTATGTGCGCGAGGCGACCGTCTTCCGCGGAGGCCTTCGAGGCGAGGGCTGGTCTTGGGCACTCTGATGGTGGTGTGCTCTGCTGTGGTTTATTCCTATTGTGGGCGTTTCTGGATCTGTGGGTCGCGTACTTTATGAGACTTGGTGGTTTTAGCCACAGCTCTCCCGTAATTCTTGCACCACCCTCCCCTGGGAATCGTGATTTCATGCGTGTTGGCCAGCTTGGCGCTGTCCCCCTGGCGCACAGATGCCCCATTCACCTTGGTCATGTGGCTCTTTCCCCTGTGCTCCATTGGGTGGTCGGTCACGATCTGCCCCTCCTTGAACCTGGTGTCACTGTGTCTCGGGCGAGGTGGTTTGGTCCCCTGGGTGTGTCCTGGTCTTCCCCTTTGCTCCTGTCTCTTTCAACCCACTCATGCTCCCCTTCACCTTCCTGGACACGTGGGCTACGGCACACGTCAGCCAGCCTGTCCACGCACCTCTCGTGCCGCTGTCTGTGCCCGCGCCTCCACAGGCTGATGGTCCTCTCCATGGAGATCACATCTCCTGCTTCACCGCCGGCCATTCCTGGTGGGGCTGCCTCCCCTCGGAGCTTCGTTCTGGGTGTGGTCATATTTGGCCCTTGGTCTTGCTCTGAGCCTTGGCAGGAGGGAGGACCTTCCCGGGCCTCTACTCCATACCTCAGGTCTCAGGAGGTGTTTCCACCCTGGCTGCCAGGACCCGATTCCCTGGCCCTTGTGAGCTCGGAGGGCTGCTCCCTGGTCTCCTGTTTGGGGGGTGGGCTCCTCCTGGGGGTGGTCTCTGGCACTCTCCTGCACTCTCTTCTCTGGAACTTTCCCCGTGGACTCCGCTCACTGCCAGGGCCATTGCATCTGGGTGACATTGTCATCTGCACCTGGGGCACCACTCTGTGGCCTGGAGTCTCTCTGAGGCCTCAGCTGGCGCTGGGCTGTGTCATGTGGCCTTTTCCACACATGAATCTTTGCTGGTTTCGTGTGCTGTTCCAGGATGCAGGCTATCTGACCCCCGCCTCGCCCTCTGCACAGGACTCGTGGCCTCCAAGGCCCGATTGTCTAAAGTGAGCTTTCTCTGTTTCCGTTGCCTTCGGAGGTTTTGAACTCCCAAGAGCAGGGGGTCGGGCTGGGTGCAGTCCCTGGGTCTGGTTGAGGTTTTGGGTGAAAGTCTGCATGGAGATGACTTTGTAGGTTGGATGGACGGGAACTGGCTCTGTCCAGCAGACACATGTTCCTGGGGCTGGACAGAGCTCACCCACCCTTCCCTTGGTTGCAGCTGGCCAGGGGTTGGCTCAGGGGGACATTGCCTACCCAGGCCTGGCCTTCACCTCCTGGCCTCTTGTGAGTGGTCTGCAGGACTCTCGTGACCTAGGCAAAGGTGCACCTGTGGGTTACGTCCTGCCCCTAGGGAGCAGAGAGGAATCAGCTTAAATCCCGGCACCCGGACAGGGATCCAGATCCCGGCCCAGCAACGGCATGGCTGGGCCTGGGCCCCGAGCCCCGGAGGGTTGTGTCTTCTCACCTGCGTCTCAGCAGAGGGACCCCAGGCTCTGGGGCCAGGTGTAGCCAGGGCTCAGAGCTCAACCTGCCTGCCAGGTGCAGCCATGACAGTTCAGGGACAGGCCCGGGAGTCAAGGAGAAGTCGCCCAGGCCGCAGCAGCCCGCACTGGGCTGCTTCCAGGGAAAGCAAACTGGACTTGCTGGTGGGTCAGTTAGGAGTTCTGAAGGAAGCCCAGCCGGGGACCCTGAGGTGTGGTGGAGGCGAGGGAGCCCAGGAGGGAGCTGATGCAGAGCTGAGCTCAGGAAAGGGGCCGGCTAACCTCTGGGTGTCGGTGCACACACGCAGCTCAAAGTGACGGGGGCAGGCCAGTCTCCTGGGCCGGAGCGCGCCCTGAGAAGAGACCCGGGGAGCCAAGGGCTGGGCAACAAGCGGCCACAGGACACGCACCAGGAAGCCGGGCCAGACTGGCTGTGTCTCACGCCTCACCCCCAGGTAAGCGCCTGTGGGTTAAAACTGACATGCAAAGTGGAGGAGGGTCAAAGGGGAGCCTGGGGGCATCGCGGTTCACTTGGCTCTGTGACTGGGAGGCCACTGAGCCTCCCGGGCCTCCAGCTCCTCGTCTGCAAGGTGCGTGGATGGCAGAGCTGTGGGAAGATCAAGCGGGGTCTGGGGGTGCGCTCAGCGCTCAGGGCGCCTGGGAGCGTGGGGCAGTTGGATGTTGTCACTGCACCTGCCACAGGGGAGGCCCTTTCTCCCCCTTGGGTGCAGGGAGGGAGCCCCATCCTTAGGGGAAGCCGTTTCACGTCTGAGGCTCAACCCAGAAAGACTGACGGATCTGGGTGCATACGGGCAAGGCCGGGTGACGCCTGGCTGCGGGTAGCAACAGTCGCAGGAACAGGTGGCAGCACACAGCAAGGTGTTGCCGGGGCAGAGGCGGAGCCAGGCCCTGGGAGAACCCGGCAGTCACGACCCTGGCCATCCCTGACCTTGGCCCGGCCCTTCCAGGCTGCGGACGGCAGATCTGCCCTCGGCTGTGTAGGTGGTGTGCGCCCAGCGGTGAGGGCTGCGAGGCCATGCGTGCCTCCTGCAGGTGTCCCAGAAACAAGCACAAGGACGGTCTTCCCATGTCACGGCCAATGACCGCTGGGACGGGTGCCCAGGAGACAGAGTGTGGCGGGAGGCACTGCGCTGATCCTAGGGGCACAGAGAAGGTGGTCAACAGAGCGCCGTTGGGTCAGGAGGCAGGCGTCTCAGGAGGACACCAGAAAACTGGGGGTGGGCAGAGGGGTCTCTCGGCAGCCCTGTTCCGACAGGTTCATGTGAACGTAGGACTGAGGCAAAACAACACAGTTGATTTCAAACACGTGAAAAGAAAACTTAAAAGCCGTCTCAAGGCCTGCAGGAATTATCCTGGTAAAACTCATCATGGGTTGGTGGCCTCTGTTTAAATGATGCTCAAGCTAACTAGAACCTGGGCACCTCCCTAACCCGACCCCAGCACGTGGTGCCAAGCTTCCTGCAAACACTGCGCTTAACGGGGAAGTACTCGGGGCACCGCAGCCAAGAGCAGGACGGGAACTGGCCGCCACCTTCCCTCAGCGGGGCAGAGGCCTCTCCAGCCAGGAGGGAAACCGATCTCATCAAGGGAGAAAACCTGTGGAATGTGAAGGAAGGAAGAATTCTCAGCCGACGTGCCTCTCTCCTCACCTAGAAAGCCCAAGGGAAGCAATGGAAAGATGCACAAGGATCAGCCAGGACCCTGGATACCAGACCAACAGAGCAGAACTGCAGAATGAATGCATGCCACATACAGGACAGTGGGAAACACATTTCTAATTACTTGTCCCGTCAACCCATGTGTGATACTGGGCATCTAAGCCACCAACATCCTGCTGCTGAGCCACCTCCAGCCCTTTTTGTCTTGTTTTATTTTGAGACAGGACCTTTGCTGAGGCTGGCCTTGGACTTGGGATCCTCCTTCCTCAGCCTCCTGAGTAGCTGGGATCACAGGCTGCGCCACCCTGCCTGCTCAGAAAACAGACTTTAAAAGTTAACTCTAGTAATGAGCAAGGGGTGCTTAGGGATAGACCTAGAGTGCTGACCTGTGGCACTGGTGGGAAGAGGTGTCCTGAACGGGCTATGGCAGTACCTTTGTCCCCCCTGACCCACAGTTGGAGTGGCCTAAGAGTTGTGGCTGGGGGCTCCCTTAGGGGGCCACAGCCTTCCGAGATGGGGTCAGTTGGGATTCCTGAGGAAAACACCGGAGGCCCGGGAGAGCTTTTGCAAGGGAGCTCGGGCACAGGGCGGCTGCTTCCTGGAGGGGACGGCAGGACCCAGGGCGCTCAGCCCAGGTGTCTGCAGTGAGGAGTTGGTATCAGGGAGTCTCAGGGCTGGGTGTAGTTCCCTCCAGCGTTTGGGGAACAGCCCGGACACCCTCGCCCTGCCAGCTGGGCGTGGTGCTGCACGGAAATAAAACACGGCGGCCCAGGCTGGGCTCGACCTCTCCATCCTCCTGCCCGGCCTCGGCTCCCGAGCGCACCTCCTGCACCCCGTCTTCCTTAGTCTTTCCAGCGTTTCCAGAGCTCCCCTGGGATCCATCTTGGCTTGGAATCCCTAGTTTTTGTCCTTGGCCTGGGGTGGCATGTGGCCTATGTAAGGCCGAGTTCCATCCCCAGCCCTGGGGGAAAAATGTATTCTTAAATAATTTGCTTCTCTGAATCCTGGGGTGGTGGCTATCCCAGTCTTTTATATGACCTCACAAATAGATGACCGGATCACTGAGTCCAGCCTCTCCCCTCCGCAACTCAGAGCCCTGGCTCTCCTGCGAGGTGCTGAACAGGTTCCCCGCGCTCTGAGGGGCGCGTTTCCTGTTTTCATGATTGCTTAGTTTTGAGTCCTACCGGGTGTCCAGGGCAAGTTCTTCTCTGAACTCCATCTATTTTGGAATGTCCTTCCAAGTTTAAAAATGCATCTCAGGTCATGTTCTTCTTGCGCTGGATTCCAGCCTGTTTGCAATCTGATCAGAGCCTGGGGTCAACGTGCTACAAACGGATTGGCGTGCACGAGGCTTGCTCTGTGGACTCAGAGCCCACGAACACTGGCCTGAGATGCGGCTCTGGAGCTGAAGGGCCCAGGGCCACCTCCTGTCAGTCAGGCCTGTTAACGGTGCTCAGCCACCTGGATCAATGTGGGTTCCAACAGCAGCAAGTGGCCTTCATCAGGCCAAATTCTCTGCAGAGAGCAATGATGAAATGTGGAGAAAACATCTTTTCAGACTATTTAAAGGAACCGGGGAGCGATGGAGCTTAGGAAGAAACTGCAGAGTCACTGCCAGGGAGTGCGGGCTTGTCCCCAGGACATAAGTTCACCTGGGGCAGGGAGCTCAGCCTGCAGCAGAGGGCCAGATCTGGCCAGATTCGGCCTCCTAGGAGCAGTGTGGGGTGAGGGGGGAAATCTCAGAGAGGACCCCAGACCTGCCAGAAATTGTGCCATAGCCTCTACTACTAACCCAGGCCCCCCCAGGGGAGGTCCCAGGGACCCTAACCCAGGCCCCCCCAGGGGAGGTCCCAGGGACCCTAACCCAGGCCCCCACAGGGAGGTTCCAGGGACCCTAACCCAGGCCCCCCACAGGGGAGGTCCCAGGGACCCTAACCCAGGCCCCCATAGGGGAGGTCCCAGGGACCCTAACCCAGGCCCCCACGGGGGAGGTCCTAGGGACCCTAACCCAGCCCCCCCCCCAGGTCCCAGGGACCCTAACCCAGGCCCCCACAGGGGAGGTCCCAGGGACCCTAACCCAGGCCCCCCCCCAGGTCCCAGGGACCCCAACCCAGGCCCCCCCCCCAGGTCCCAGGGACCCTAACCCAGGCCCCCACGGGGGAGGTCCCAGGGACCCTAACCCAGGCCCCCCCCAGGTCCCAGGGACCCTAACCCAGGCCCCCACGGGGGAGGTCCCAGGGACCCTGGTTGAAGGCTGGATGATGCAGTGGGTTTCCAAACATGCCCCAGAGAGCGCGGAGCCCACTGTCTGAATCACAGGAAGCAGGAAGGCAGACACACACTCAGCTTCCTGCCCCCATGGGGCTGCCCCGAGGTATCCATTTAACCATGGAAGACAGTGCATTATAATTTAAAAGCTCACACAGGAAAGCTCCATCCCAGGTGGCTCCCCAGAGGCCTCGCAGGCCTTCAGAGAAGAACTGGCACTGATTCTCCTTGCCTTGTCCTGCGGGTGAGGAGGAAGCTTATTGCCTGACTCCCTTGAAACCGGCACTGACCCAGCACCCAAACCAGGCAAGGAGGCACCCACAAGTCTCGAGACTGAGTTTCCGGTCACAGGGACGGGGCTGGGAACCCAGCAAAATTAGACATCCATCTTCAAAGGATACCTGGAAAAGCCACCAAATGTTGGCATAAAAAGAAATCACAGGGAGTTTAGAAAACATTTAACCCAGGGAAAATGGAAATACAGCACATCAGAACTGGCGGGAGCAGTTAATGCTGCACTTGGAAGGAAAGGTGTGGCTTTATGTGCTGATCAAGACAAAGACCTAAGATCAGCTCCCTCTGCTTCGCCTGATCAAGCTAAAAAGAAAAGGAGAAAACTAACCTAACTACAGGATAAAAAAGGAAAGACCAACACTAAGAGTAGGAGTCAATAATTTTTTGTGTGGTGCTGGGAGCCATGTACACTAGGCAAAGACTCAATCACTGAGCTGCAGAAAGATAATGAAGGATGATTAACAAATTGTTAAAGGCCTAGCAAAACACAGAGAGAATGAGGAGGGTGCAGAACAGGGGGCTGCGGGAGACCACTGCTCGCAGGTCTCTGGAAGGCCCCACACCCCAGTCCTGCACCTTGGAAGCAGTTAGACACATTCCATCCTGGTACATCAGCTCTTTTAGCTAAGATGCTTGAAAAACAGCAGGTGCAGAGAGATTACTGTGACCTTCCTGTCATTTATTAAAAGCAGGAGATGAAATTCTCCTGTGAAAGATGCAACATCCTTATCTTCAAAGACCGCAGGGCTCCGTTTGGATCTCGTTAGCTCTTATCTGGGACACCTTCCCCTGGAATCCAGTGCTTTTCCCCAACGGACCCCTCTGTTCAGTTCAGCACAAGGATTGGCCTCCTCCCACCCCTCTGGGTCTTCATGTCCTTAGGAACATTCCAGCCCCTTAAAACTTGCCTTAAATAAATCTGCATGCCTTTCTCCTGTGAATCCATGTCCGTCTAACTCTGGGCCCAGCCAGGACCCCAGGAGGATGGAGGTGAAGACTGTGTCCCTGTACTCCTGCCCTGCGCTCTCTGTGGAGCCAGCAGCCTGGGAAGGGAGGCGCTGACCCTGGGCAGAGACAGATGGCCCAGAGTGATAAAGAGGTGTGGGTGCAGCGCTGAGCAGGTCTGACAGCAGCTCCTTGTGAAATGGGATCTTTCCTAAGCTCCAAGAAGCAAACCCACTGCACCAGCAGCACCCTCTGTGGTGACCCATGTCACCCAGGGACGAGGACAGAGTATCCAGGGCTTGCAGGAGGTTAGGCTGCCTTAGCTGAGCAGCAGGTAGACTCTGAGGAGATCAGGTTCCCGAGTCGAGGTAGACCATGTTGGTCTGCAATTAAAAGAGTCAGAGCTGTCGAGATGTCAGTCATCTGCAAGTTCCTCTAGAAGTTAGCACAGCCCCCGTCAGAATACCACCAGGGTTCCAAAGCGTTCACAGAATCACAAAGAAACCAGGAGAGCCAAACAAAGGTTTTCAAAAGAGAATAAAGTCGGAGGCGTCGCTCTACCTGGCTTTTCAGGGGAATTCACTTACTGTGAAGCTGTGGCGGTGGGTCGGTGGCTTGTGAAGGACTGACTCGCAGACCAAGCGCAAGCCCAGAAACAGGCCACGTGGAGGGGTGGATGGCTTTTGACAAAGGGCGAGGGCTCACCAGACATCCTCTGCCAGCCGCACCCACACTTAGAGAAAAGTTAGGTCAGTGGCGATCACAGGCCCAGGGGTAAAGGGGGCACAAGAAGGCTTCTAGAAGCGAGACTCGTCAAGGAAAGGGTTGGTGTGCAGGCTTCATCAACGGGAAACGTGGCTCTTCCAAAGACCCCGTCAAGAAGACGAAAAGACAAGCCTCCGTCCTGGAGAAAGGATTTGCGACTTTCACTTCAGGAACACGTGAGCTCTCAGAATTTAACAAAAGGAAAACCACCAATGAAACAATGGGCAAAGACTTCCCAGGACACCCAGGGAGGGGAGACGGGACCAGGAGGCTCAACGTCCCAGGGCCTCAGAAGTCCAGGTGAAACCCACAGCCAGTTGCACCGCACGCCTGCCAGACGGGCTGAGCAAAGCAGTTTTGGAACAGGCTAGGTAAGTGCTGGGGGGGGGGGCAGCCGGAGGCCCCCGCTGCTGGTGGGAGCCCACCAGGCGCAGCACCTGGAAATCAGTCTGGCAGCCCTTGGTGACTTTTCTGGGGTGCTCGCATCCCACCGCCCCGTTGGCTCACTCAGATGGCATCCCCCGAGTGTCGGAGGCAGCCTGGCCCCTCCTCATCAAGTCTGGAACAACCCCAGGCCCTCAGTGAATGTTGGGGACACCCTCAGATCCAGCCCCACTGGGGAGGCCGCCCAACGATGGACAACCAGGCCCTTTGGACCCCGCGGAGCCCCGACTTGGAGCTTCCAGCGCAGAGAGCTGACAGGGGGTGCCATGTGCTGTGATTCCATTCACGTGACATTCTGGAAGTGACAAAAACTATGGGGACCAAAGCCAGGCAGGTGGCTGCAGGGCTGAGTGGGAGGGCCGGTCCTACCCAGGAAGCTTGAGGGAAGTTTGTGGAATCCCTCTTCCTCCTGATTCTGATGCAGGTCACACTAGTTACAGAGTCTCCAGAAAAGCCAGATGCACTGTGTGAAGGAGAGGCCACTCCAGTGGCAGCTTCTTCACAACGCCAACGCCCCCCTCCTCTTTGGGAACTGGGGTCCGGGGCAGCGGCAGACCCCCCCCCCCATCTGAGGGATTATCAGCAAGCATTTTATTTTAATTTTTTTTTAACCCTACAAATTAGTCATTCATCGTTTCTGAGCAAATGTTGGTCTACTTGCCCCAAAAGGTCGCACCAACGGGCCTGCGGTCCCTTGCCCTTGCTCTGCCTGGCTGGTCTCTGCCCCTGGAGGGTCCATCCTCGGCCCCTTTGGTGAGCTGTGAGGGGTGAACTCTTGGTGTGCAGGCAGACGCCTCGTTTCCACCCAGTCCTGAGGAGTGCTGAGTCAGCAGGGACCTCTTCCAAGCACAGCGGGGCTCCTGGGGCTGGGCCGCGGCGAGCGCCTGCCGGGTGCCCGGGCCCTGCTCGGGAGTCTGCGCTGGCACCCGACGTTGCCGGGTGGTTTCCCTGGCTTCTCTCCTTACTGCTGCTCTGTGAGAGCAGGCCATCGGCCTCCTGGGGCCTGGGTGGGCGCCTCCTGTCAGTTTCCCTGCTGGGCCGCGGGCGTGGCACACTCCTGCTCTGCTCATCACCTGGTGGGCCCCGGGGCGTGGCCGGCAGGGCGGAGCTGTGTGCGTGTGCGTGTGTGTGGGCGCGTGTGCATGTGTGTGTGTGTGTGTGTGGGGGGTGTTTGTGGGGTGTGTGGGTGTATGTGAGTGGGTATGTGCGTGGGTGCAGGCGTGTGTGTGCGCGCATGTGCGTGTGTGTGTGGGGGGGTGTGGGTGTGTGTGAGTGGGTATGTGCATGGGTGTGGGCGTGTGTGTGTGTGTGTGTGTGTGGTGATGTGCATTTCGGGAGCTGGTGTGTGTGTGTGTGTGTGCGCGCGTGTGTGTGCGTGTGTGTGTGTGTGTGTGTGTGGTGATGTGCACTTCAGGAGCTGGTGTGTGTGTGTGTGTGTGTGTGTGTGTGTGTGGTGATGTGCATTTCGGGAGCTGGTGTGTGTGTGTGTGGGGGGGCGATGTGCATTTTTGGGAGCTGCCCTAGGATCCAAGGTTGGTGGCAGGATCTTTCCACACTTCCTGCCCAATGCCAGGGACTTCCCAGCGCTGGGCGGGCAGTTTGCCCACATCATTGCAGCAGCGCCAGGCTTGGATCTCTCGCTGGCGCCTCTGCGTGGTCCCTGGAGCCCTGACCGCTTGCCCCTCTGCCATGGTAAGCTGGCATGGCTTCTTGGAAACTTCACTGAGGTAGAATCCACGTGCCACGTGGTACGTGGGCCCATGGATCTTGGTGTGTTGAGAGTTGCCAGACTGTGGCCGTGGGCCATCCCAGAATCCCCCAAAGAGGCCCTGGACCACCTGGCGTCACCCACCAGCAGCCCGCTCACCCACAGCCACTGATCTACCTTCTGTGGCCATCATTGCGGCCTGCCCTGGGCATCTCTCAGAAGCCGAGTCATCAGAGATTGAGGTCTTTCGGGGCTGGCTTCTCTCTGAGCAGAGTTCCCAAGGCCTGAGGGCTTAGGAGTGGGTCAGGGCTGTGTCCCTCTGTGGCCAATAGCATTCCACAGAGCAGGAGACCTGCATCCTCTGATGGACACCTGGAAGATGGCACTTCCATCTGCCATGAGTGACGCTGCTGGGGGCATTGTGTGGATGTGTCTGAGTGGACATGCTCTCTCTTTCTCCTGGGCACAGGCCTGGGAGTGGAATGGTGGCCGTGTGGCACCTCTGTGCTCAGCCTTTGGGGGAAATGAAGACCATCCTCCACAGCGGCTGCCCCACTTTCCATCCCTGCCAGCTCCATGTGCTGGGTGTCAATGCTTGGTGTCACCTGTTTGATTATGGCCATCGTAGGGGTGTGAAGTGATATCTCATTGTGGCTGCGTGGCATTTCCCTGGTGGCTAGTGCCGTGGAGTAGCTTCTGTGCCATGGGGCGTTCAATGTCTTCTCTGAAGGGCGGTCAGGAGTGTGGTTTGGTCTTCACCCGACACACACCAGGTGGAGCCTGTCCCCGGGTGGTCACTGGTGAGGCATCTCCAAGCTGCCAGGCGCCTGTTTCGTAGCTCGCCATTTCCCTGGGCGCCGTGTTTTTTGGATGGTCTGTCAGAGCCCGACGTCTGTAACTCTTCCCACAACGCCTTGATGAGTGGGACTTGAGAGGGAGGGGGGTCAAGAGGGCCACTCTCTCGGACATCACCCAGGAAATCCTCTCCTGCCTTGGCTGTGCAGATGCCCTGTGGCCTCTGCTGCCTGCGTGACTCTGGCCCGTCCCTTGGCCTGTGCTCCTCTCCTATCCCACGGTCCAGCACATGTTCTAAGGTGATGGTCGAGATGCCAGCTGGTCAGCTGTCCAGGGGTGCACAGGTGGCCTTTCGGGACCTGCCGTTCTCGTCGATCACCACTTACACGGTGCAGGGAGCAGGCGGTGGGTTCCTCCAGCCCAACGGTGCCCTGACGTTGGACGGGGCGCTCCTGGGCTGCTCCTGTCTCAAGGGTGCCCTGGCTCTGGGCCTGAGCGTTTCCTCCCCAGTCCGTCCACTTCTGCCAACCCCGGGGCTCGTTGCTGGAGACCTGATAAACCCACGTGACCTTGGGGATGATGGTATCTTAGAATATGAAGGATGCAAAAAGTCGATGAACCTTTATTCTTTATTATTTTGAGACAGGCAGAGGCGTACATAAAGCATATTTGCATTGAGCTTTGTGATGTGCACACCCACGTGACGAACTGAGGCACACAAGTGGCAGTGGGGGCACTTTTCCAAAGCAGTTGTAGAGGTCGGCCAGGGCCAGTGTGTCCAGGAGGCCTGCAGCTCCTCGGCCTGCACACCAGGCCAATCTCAGGCTTGGCAATTCCTGCCACTTCAGTGACAACGTCTGCTTCCTGGTGACTGGGTTTCCCCAGCCATGGACGAACGCCTCTTGGTGTGTTTACTGGGGACATGGACGAGCCACGCTGTCCACTGCCCGTGCAGCCACTCGCCTGCATTCCTCCCTGGCGCTAGAAGCCTTTCCACCCTAACACGGTCCTTTCCACCCTGTGTGTGCAAAGCAGCGTCTCCAGCTCCTCTGGTGACATGTCTCACTCTTTATGGGAATCTATTTAATCAACTTTATCAAGATAAGATTAAAGGCAATGGAGCGCGTTGCAAATGTCCGGTGCGGTCAGTTCTGGGCCGTGGGTGCGTGTCTGGCTGCTCACCTGTGAGGCGCCATGTTTCCCTCCACGGGTTCCCTCGGGTCCTCTGTGGCTAGTGCACCCAGCCACCAGCCCCCATGCCTGTCACCTGCTCACACACCTCTGATCTGAGTCCCATCTGTGTGGCTCCCGAACGCCACCCACGTGGACGTCCACCGGCTTCCTTCACTGTCAGGAGCTGGCACGGGGCTGCACAGGCTGTAGCAGTGCCCTCCTTGCCCAGTGCGGATGCAGCACAGCGAGCTCCCTGTCAGGCCGAGGGACATTCAACCTGCTCCTCACCTGCTGCTGTGGATGGCACTTCTGCGAGCACCTGCAGGGACGTCTGAGAACATAGGTCCCTGCGTCTCTTGGGAGAGCAGGTGTGTCGGCTCCGCAGGGAACCGCAGAGCCCGACCCCAGGCTGCCCGAGCTCGCTCGGTACGGCGCAGGTTTCATGCACTGCCCCTCGCCACTCTGAGACGTCCTGAGTTGTCGCTGCTCTGCTTTCTTGAATCGGGATCTTGCTGTGGGCTCAAGTGATTCTCCCGCCTCAGCCTCCCACATGCTGGGACCAGGTGGGCCACTGCACCGTGCCAAGTTCTTTAAAGTGCTGTGCTCAGGTATGATGACAGGCACGCTGGGAGAGGGTGGCAGCTGCCTGGCCACCTGACCCAGAGCCTTGAGAGATGCTGGGGGACTAGCTTTCCCACTTTGGGGCCAAAGTGGCCCCTGGCTGCCCACCTGTGTTGCCAGAAGTGGCCGCAGGGGAGACACACATGGCTTCCTGGACAGGAATGGGCAGCCTGGTTCCCCGGGCAGCCGCCAGGAAGAAGCATGGGAAGCTCAGAGACCAGATGTCCAGGGTGGGAGATGTGGACAGACGTTCGAGAAGGGGCACAGGCCTGAAGACCCTGGAACATGTCTGCCCCCAAGGAGGACGCAGGCAGGACGACTTGGGCATTGGGGTCAGCTGCCCAGACCTGGCCCCTTTTGCCCATGAATGGAGCCATCACAAGCGCACCCCGAGGACACAGCATGGGCGGCCACTCACCCAGGCTGAGCTGGACACTGCTGCCGCAGAAACTCAGCCTTCCAGCAGCCGGGGCAGCACTGAGCCCCCAGCTTTGTGCTGCTCCTTGGGGACCTAACTGGCCGCCTGGCACCAGGCAGCCACACGGGACCTGCCCATCGCAGAGGGCCAGTCCTTCTCTTGAGGACAGATGCCTACTCCAGATACGGACTTGCCTTTCCTGTCCACAGAAACCCTGCCTGCCCCACTGCGGTGAGCTCATGCCCGATGCTCGGTCAAGGATCACACGCAAGGCACCACCCAGCCCGGGAACTCAAGGAGGGAGGCGGGAATGGGCCAGGAGCAGACTGGGCCTGCCACAGACCACAGCGCCAGGGAGTGTAGGCCTTGCCCAGCACAGGAGCCGTCTTGGAAAGGCGCCGAGGGAGGGCCACTAGGAGACCATGTGGGGACAGGAGGGCACCCCTTCAGGAATAGCTGTGGCCAAGTCAGACACACTGTCCGCAGAGACCTGCGGCGGAGAGAGTGGAGGGAGGAGGGGGAGGGAGGAGGGAGGGGGTGAAAAGTTTCTGCCAGCCTCAGGGCCTCCCCTGAGAGACAGGGCCTGGGCGGCTCTTTGCCCTCGTCCTCAAGTCCTCTACCCTGCGTTGGAGGGTGTAGTTGACCCTCTCTGACCACTTGCAGGGCCCTGCCTGGGATGAGGGACAGTGAGCAGATGGATCCACCTCTGTCTCCAAGCGACCGATGTCACGTCCATCACTCACCAGAACCGTTCAGCCTCCTGGAAATGGGCAGGGCCAGTACCCACTGGAGTCCAGCAGTGAGAGCCCACGAAGCCCATGTCCCAGCCTGAAGGCCCGGTGGCTTCTCGTCACACCTCGGGTCGCAGGGCAGCACCACAGCAGGTAGCTTAAAGAGCGGGAGCCCCTGTCCCCGTCGGGGGGGCTGCAGTCCAGGATCCCATGTCACAGCAGGCTCCTCCTGAGCCCTGCAGACGGCGTCTTCTCCCTGTGTCCTCACGTGGTCCTCTGTCTATACTGATGGCCTCTTCTTACAAGGACACAATCATGTGTCCTTGTACCTCATTCCACCTTGATCACCCCTTAGGAAACCCACCTCCCGATGCAGGAATCTGAGGGTTAGGGCTTCAACATATGCATCTGGGGGGAGGAGGACCCATTCAGCCCCTAGTGGCCACCCAACACACATTCAGGGGCTGCAGAGGAGAGTCGCCCTGTCTCCCCAGTAGGGGACCCACCTGGACTGCATGCTCGGGGGCCCAGGGTGCCTGCAGGGGGCCCAGGGGTCATGCCTATCTCCAGGGGAGTCAGGATCCTGTCCCGCCAGCAGCTCCCCCCACCCCCCGAGCCCCAGCACAGCCCCAAGAAGGAGACTATGGAGAGAAAACTGGTGTCCAGAGGGACGGGGTGCCCAAGGGATCTGACAGGCGGCAGCGTATTCAGTAAGCCCTGAGGGTCCTCCCAGTGTGGGGCCTTCTGGGCTGGAGGGACGAGTCTTTGCACCCCCCAGGTGCCTGCCCAGACCCTCCCCTGGCCTCTTGGAGCACTTCCTCTCCCTTTGGGCATCAGACCCAGCCCCCTGGGCCATTGTGGACCTGCCAATCACCGTAGGCCATGCCAGCCGGGAAGGATGTGATGGACACACAGTATGGTCTGGGGCCTTGAGCCTGCTCCCCCATGGAGTCCTCAGGGGCTCTCACGGCTGCCCCTCTCCAGCAAATGCCTCCAATTATTTTTTTCCCTGTCTGGAGTTGGCCAGGGTCAGTTTGTGTTACCATCCACCAGAACGTTGGCCGACACTCTCTGATGACCATGCTGGAATTTTGGGGTGGGGGTCCAGAGGCACTGGCGATGTATCACAGGTTGACTGGGCTGTGAAGTGTGGGCAGTGGAGCCCTCCGGGGCGGTTAGTGCTCTGGGCAGCACATTGATGGCCTTCCTCTCCCCGGCTGTGTAGTCTGCCTCCCAGGAGAAAGGCCAGGAAGCGGCCCAGACACCCACTTCCCTCCCATCTTCCAGAAAGGGCACGGTGGGCATCAGGGGCACCTCCTGGATGCGATATGGACGGACACACCCACATCTGTGCCATCGATGGAGGAAGGACCCCCGCCTGTCACACCAACAGCGTCAGACGCAGAGCTACCAAATAGTGAGATGTGCCACCTTGGCCAGGTGACCTCCAGGCCACTGTCCCAGCCTCAGTCCCTGGGACCTGGATCTGGACCATGGGGCAGAGCAGGGTGGGGACTGGTAAGCTGTGGTTTGTTACCTGAGAGGGTCTGATGAGCCTAGGCAGGCCGTAAAAGGTGAGCGGGAAAGTCAGGTCAACGGAAATGACCACCCACAGGACAAGAGAGGGCGGGGGGGGCGGCGGCATCGGGGTCTGCCATTCTGACTTCAAAGTCCAAGAAATACTTCACGGAGGTGTGCAGCGCAGTGGACCCAGCTGAAGAGGCGAAGAGAGGGGGAAGTCAGTGCGCCCAACTTGGAGCTGGCTGGTCCCCCTTCCAGAAAGATGTGCGCTAGCCACTTGAAAGCCGGGACTGAGGACGCCTGTCCTGTGGGGTGAGTGCGTGTGAGCGGTTGTGCGTGAGCCCTGTGTCGGGGAATCGTGCTGCGGGCCGTTGGGGAGCAGGGTTTTCAAATGACAACAGATATAAGCCAAGGAGTCAAAGAAAAGCTGGGAATCTCGCAGTCAAGCCGGAAATAACCGGCATGGGTCCCAGAGGCCTTCTGTCTTCACAAAGTGTGCGTCTCCTGCGCCGCACTCTCAGGAGGACGGGAGCAGGGAGGAGCGGTGGGCAGGAGCAGATTCAGTGGGACTGAGCTCCAGGCTGGGGGTGGAGGTGGTGAAGGCTGCCCGGCAGGGACTGTGCCCAGGGCCCCTGGACTTGCTAGGTGCCCTCAAGATGGGGAATTTTACATGATTTTTCCCACAGTGAAAAAAAAAAAAAGGTGGGTATTCCTGGATCCCAGCTACTGGAAAGTTCTAGAAACAGTGGCCAGACCAGGAGTGATGCGGGAAGCAGGGTCCGTGGGGAAGTGACCGGCTCAGGCTACGGAGGGTGTGTATGGGCAGGCCTGGAACCGCAGCCTCTCTGAGAGCAAAACTCTAGAGACCTGGGGGCCTTCAGAAGCACACGCCGGGTGACTCCAAAGCCTGCCCCTGGCCACAGAGGATGTGAGCCCAGTGGCATGCGGTGCATGGTGGCAGACGCACCCCATGTGACCTCTGTGAGGGGTGACCCATGTGACACAGCTGAGTGTGGCCCTCCCAAGTGCCCGCATTCACGTGCCTGGCTTTTAGCCAAGACTCTAGGGCAAAAGCAGAGCGGTTCTGCAGACGTGGTCGAGGACCCTGGTGGTCACATTGGACGTTTTCCTGTGGGTCTGACCCAATGGGAAGCCTCCACAGGACAGTCCAGGCTTCTCTGACCTTAGAGGTGGACAAGCGGAGGCCCTCCCTGTCCTGCTGACTTTGAAGAAGGGGCTGCCAAGACTCCCTGAGCTGCATGGAGATGGGTCCCACTGGCACCCTCCAGGGCTGAGAGTTGCTGAGCTGCTGACCCTCCCTCCCTGGGCCTGGATCTCGGCCTCACGAGGCCCTGCCAGCCACACACCGGCAAGGCCATGAGCAGTGGGCTGTTTCAGACCTTTAGGTGGTGGCAATTCACATTTGTGGTGTGGATTTTATATATTTCTCATAGGAGAGTGTACCTTTTGTTTTCCCCCCGGTGCTGGGGATGGAACTCAGGGCTCCACACTGGCCAGGCAAGCACCCTCCCACTGAGCCACATCCCCAGCCTCAAAAGTGTGTCTTGGTCGAATTCTTGCAAATCACCGATGAAGAAATGCTGGGTTTGGAGGCCTGCTCTTTGCAACCCCTAGAGTGATCATGGCTCTGCTGCGCAGCTGGGGCTTTGCCCGCACTCTGGGAGAAATCGCAGTGTCTGGAAACAAGCTTGATTGTCACCGCGGGATGCTGCTGGCTCCCAGGGGGTAGGGACCAGGAATGCACAGGACCCACACCACCATCACGTAGCTGGCAGACAGTCCCCGAGGGACCTTAGTGACCCTGCTTGCTGTTGTCCATGCTTTTATCCCATCCCCTCCCCTCGAGAGCGGGTGCACCTGTGACTTGCTCCTGACTAATGGAATATTGCTTTGGGGGCAGTTGTCACACCCAGGACAATGTCACAGTATTTATGGTGCCACAGTCACTCTCTCCTGCCATCCTGGAGAAGCAAGCCGCCTGGCCTGGACTGCCCAGGAAAGCCCCGCATGCCCCCAGGGCTGTAGTCATGGGAGCACCTGGGTCCCACATCCACCAGGAGCTGAGCTCCGTCCAACTCACAGCACAGTGAGCCCAGAAGCTCCTGCGCTCCATCCTCAGATGAGAACCAGTCCTGGTGGCCGGGGCCGGGACCCTGAAGAGAAGGCCCAGCCCAGGGCCCGAGTGCTGCCCTGCGGGAACCGAGACAGCAGCGCGTGAGCATTGCTTGAAGCCCGCCACTGCAGGCCAACAGCGCAGGGCTGGCAAGCCCTGGCCGAGACTCGTCCTTCCTGTGAGGGAAAGGGAGGGTGGTGAGCGTCCTTGGCCTTGCAGGCCTTCTGGTCTGTCACCACGGCCCAGCTCTGCAGTTACTTTGTAACAAAATCACCAGCTTTGCAGCCACGTCCTGGCCCAGGAAACGGGCCCTGATGAGCCCCCGGAGCAGGGCAACATGGAGTCAGACACAGGAAGGAGGCCAAAGTGGATGGACTGACGGGTGAGTGGGTAGAGGGATGGATGGGTGGGAAGGTGAGTGGATGGGCGGTGGATACATGGACAGGTGTAGAAATGGGTCAATGAATGGGTTGGAGGATGGACACACGGGATGGAAGTATGGGTGGGTGGACTTCAGATACCACATGACTGGACAGGTTCACAGAAGGATGGGTGGATGGGCAGGTGGGTGGATGATGGATAGATGGGCAGATGGGTGGGCAGAAGGGTAAATGAGTGGATGGGTGGTGGGTGGTGGGTGGATGGGGATGAGGATGGATAGGTGGATGGGTAGATGGGTGGATGGATGGAAGTTTGGGTGAATGAATTCAAGGAATCCATGCAGAGAGGTGGTGTTGATTGACAGATGAGGCCCATGTGTACCGAGAGGCATGACAGACACAGTATAGAGGCACAGCTGCCTGGACGTGCCTGTGGACAGCACCACAGGGCCACGCTGAGGCTCTGGCTCTGCGCCTCATACTGTCTCTGAAGCACCTGTTCTAGCCCCACAGCAGCCCTAAAGGTGGGTGCCAGGTCGCAGAAGAGGGAGCTCGAGTGCAGAATGTCCCGGCCCCGGTCAGAGTCACACCAAGTGCCTGCAGGCCCCATGCTGGGACTCCCTGAAATGGAAGGTGGTCCCAACACAGCCAAGCTGACAAGAAGCAGGTGACAGGTGTGATGACCAGGGGTGACTCTACAGCATGAAGAAGTGAGCTGCCCCTTCTGACCTACGCAGACCCACAGACCTAAAGACCCTGCCCTGCAGGGGGCTCCGGGCTGACCCCACTCTCCCCCCAGTGTGCCCTGCAGCTGGACTGCTCTGACTCTCAGGGGCTCCTGCCTAAGGTCAGGGTCAGGGCAAGGGTTCCTGCACCTCCGGTCCCCGACTGGGTCCCGTTCACAGTGGGTGAGTGAGGAGAGGGCGGCCTCGGGGCCGTTGGGGCTGTGCTGGGCAGGCAGGCTGAGGGTGCAGGGAGCTCCTGGGCCTTGGGAGGTCTGTGCAGCACCTGCTCCTCACTCTTCCTTCCTCCATCCTGACCAGAACCAGCTCTGCAGAAGTCAAGGCCACAGGCCCTGGAACCCAGGAGAGGTGGGCAGCAAGCCCTGAGCTGCCACGCGTGGCCGGACACACCATGGCAGGCAGAGGAGAGCGGTGCCGGAGAGTGGGTCCTGTCCGGCGGGTGGTGCTGGTGAGGGTCCCTGGAGGAGGGTGGCAGGGCCCGTCCCCGATCCTGCGGGATGAGGCTGGATTTGGTCTGCAGCAGGTGCTGGCCACCCTCAGACCCCATACGCCCAGCAGGGAACCAAGGCCAAGGCTGTGTTCAGGGCTGAGGGTGGAGATGGGAGCTTCGAGCTCCAGCCCCGCACTGCCCGGCCGGCACCCGCTCACGCCCTCGCCCACCGGCACCTGCTCTGGGGCAAGGGCAGCAGTCCTGTGCCTGTGTGCAGCTGTCCTGCTGGGCAGTGCCAGGTACGTGGTGGCCACTGGGAGTCAGGCTCATCCCTTCTGCGGCTGACTGAGGGCTTCCCCAAGCAGGCAGCAGGGCGGGACGAGACACCCTCTTCTGGTCCCCTGGGGAGCTGGGACGGCCTCTGGGGTTTCACCTTGAAAGAGAGTGCACCTGCTTGTGTGTGCTGTGCACACACCTATCTGTGTGTCCGCGAGTCACACGCCTGTGCCTGTGCCTGTGCTCCCACACCCCAGGGAGGAGAGCCCCCGCCTTCTCAGGAGGAGCTCGTGGGTGGGCGGCAGGGACCCTGTCGCCGCCAAGTCCACTGGGGGAAGCCAGAGGGGCTCCCTTGGGGGCCCAACCCCTTGCCTTCTCTCCACTCCCTCACTGGCCCTGTAGCCCCGCCCCCTCTGCCCGTGGTCTGCCTGGCACTCTCCAGCCAGCCGAGACCCACACCCCACGCCCCACCTGCCTGCTCCCCTGGGAGTCCCCATTTCCGCCCATGACCCCGCGCTGCTTTCTCCCAGGGCCAGGGCTGGACGGGTTCTCATTTCTCCCTCTGTCCTTGAGCTGGTGGCCTCTCCGCTCGCCAGACCGTCCACTGTCCTGACCCCGGCACACCTGGCTCCTGGGTGTCTGGAGCTGTGTGAGGGCCTCATGCTCCTGGGCCACTCTCCTCCTCTGCCAGCCGCTGGGGACTTCGGTGCTGTTGCCTGATCTTGGGGCCCGAGGCCTCTGGGTTGGAGGCTGGGGGAGATCCAAGGTCAGGAGGCCAGAGCTCCTCCCAGGATGATCTGGGGTCCTGGGGTCCCAGGGATCCCTGCCCAGAGTTTGTGTGGGCAGGAGAGGGTCCTGGGGGAGGGCTGCCCAGAGGGGACCCGTCCAGAGGATTCTGCCCAGCCCAGACCCCCCAGGCCTGAGACTTCTACCCAGAAAGCCAGTCCTTGTGGGGAGGGAGCCCTGGCCGGGAACTCTGCACCGCCAGGGGCCCTGGACGGCCCTCCTGGGAGGAGGAGGGCCTGCTGTGGCTGTGGTGGAGGGGCCCAGCTAGAGGCCTGTGTACGGAAGGGGGCGCTCAAAGGCCTGCCAGGCGCCGAACGGGAGGGCAGGGCGGAGCCAGGCCGGTGGGCGGGGGCGGGAGGGGGGTGTGAGCAGGGGTCGGGCGGGAGCCGGAGGTCAGGCCGCTTCCAGGAGCGGCCAGCGGACGGCAGGGGGAGCTGGGAGCCTGGCTCGGCCTGCCCGCACTGCGCCCGGCCGGCCTTCGGACCTCCCCCAGAGTGCACCTACTGGGACCAGGCAGACATTTCGGGGCCAGTGACTGCCCCTCGGATGACCCCCGGAGGCTGAGAAAGGCCCTGAAGACCTCTGAGGGACAAATCTTAGCCACTCGCACTCGGTTCTGGGGCCTTGTGGACCTGCACACCACTGGCCAGGCAGGGAGGAGGGCCCACCCTACCTCCGACCCCCGGCCTGAGCAAGGGGTGGACAGGGAGAGGTGTGGCCTCAACCAAGCTGCCCCTGAACTGCAGGGAGACTGGCCAGGATGACTCGGCCCACTGGGTCCTGGGCTCCTTCAGCCCTGAGCCTGGTGGCCACGGATCTAACTATAGCATGTCACCCCGAGGCTCGCCCAGGGTCCCCACACAGTGGGGTCTCTACAGCTGAGCCGGTGCCCATGGTGCCCATGATTCTTCAGGCCCATCGGTCAAGTTTCAGGAAAGCCTTGGCCGTCCCTGGAAGACCCCCAACCTGTTTGGAAAAGGACTCCTGGTCCATCCTTGGCCTGTCCCCACTGGGGAGCCTGGAGGGTGGGGCCGGCAGCAGAGGGAGCCTGCTGAGGTCCTGAGGGAGCAGCCAGGCGGGGCGCTGCACCAGGTCCAGTGCTAGGAGCCGGGCCCTCCGGGAGCAGGCCAGGCAGGGCTGTGGGGCGGGGTGCGCTGAACTGGAGCACAGGGACCACCCGGAGACGGGTCCTTCTGGGCAGGCCCCAGCGCCTGGCTTCCACTGGGCAACACAGAGAACACAAGCCCACCCCCAGACTCCCTGCAGAGCCCCCCACAGGACGAGGGTGGCCCTCACGGGCTGCAGAGCCCCTCAAGCTCCTGTCACCCAAGAGCCCTGGGGAGTGGGTGCCACTCTCACCATGGCACCGCGTCGGCAGCGGTGTCTGGTGTCCCATGCACACAACGCCAGGGGTCCCTGGGGCAGAAAGGGGGTCACATGCTTATTCCGCTTCACCCTCTGACCCCAGGAGCAGTCAGGAGACAGGGACACCTTTTAGAGAGCCACAGAGGGCAGGGAGAGCAGGAGCAGAGACCCACCTCCTTGGGTTTCTCCCAGTGTTGGAGAGGGCAGGGGTCTCTGCCCCGGAGGTGAGACCTGCATTGTGCACCCCTGCCCCAGCCAACACTGACAAGTCTGGCAGCGGGGGGCCCCCCTTTCCTGGCTGGGCAGCAGTGGGTGGGCAGCCTCATCAGGAAATGGCAGCCGCGGTGGAGGGATCCGGAACATTCCTCCCACCCAGTACACACAGCCACTCCTGCTGGCAGGCAGTCCAGGCCATGCCTCCGTCACGGGGCCGGGCCCGCACCCCAACGTCCCCTTGGCTGGAGGACACTGTGGACAGGGAAGGCTTTCATCGCATGCCCCCGAACTGAGGGTCCCACTCCCCCTCCCCGCCCCTCCATCATCCCACGCCTGCCTGGGCCGACGCTTGCGCCAGCAATCCGAGGGTTTGCGTTGGCCCCCAGCCAAACCCCGGAATGTGCCTGCTGGCTGCACGGCGGCTGTTCCTGGAACAGGGGTGACAATGGACAGACTGTCTTGGAGATGGGGGCGGACGGGGTGCAGACTGCCCAGGGCCACGCATGAATAGGGCACAGAGTCCTGAGACAGGATGAATGGCCTCACCCGAGCCCAGACACCCCTGAATGGGTCTGGGGCATCCAAAGACGCAGTGGAACTTGGCATGGCCGCCAGGAGCCCAGGCTGGGACGTGGGTCTACGTGAGCACTGAGATGAGGGGCTGGGGGCACAGGGACTCGATGAGGGCTGAGAGACTGGACCACTGGGGACCCATGCACTCTGACACTGAGTCACAGGATGCCTGAGAGGGGCACTGGAGGGGCACGTGCTACAGTACCCGACTCCAGTTGATGAGGAGACATTCAGTCAGAAGGCACGTCACCCAGGCACTTGGTAGCACAGTTATCAGGGTGCAAGACACCCAGATTCTTGGGTCAGTGGAGTTCATGTCCTTCTGATGCTCCTCAGATGGGGGCTGCAGAGCTCCAGGGAAGGCCATGGACCCTGGATGCTCAGGGGTAGGTGGTCTGCCTGGCCCCAGGCATGAACAGGGCACAGAGGTGCTGGACAGCGTGGCTGATAGGCCTGGACAGGATGAATGGGCAGCAGCATCCAAGGACGCAATGGGACTTGGAACTGGTACTGGGTCCTCGCCTGGGACGCGGGCCCTTGTGAAAGACATTGAGAGACAGCCGGGGGGGGTGGCTGGGCTGCCAGAGCCCCTGATGAGGGGGGGCACGCTGTCCAGACCCTTGGGTAATGAGGGAAGAGGGGGACATGAGGATCGCAGCATGGCGCCCAGCTCACTAAGGCTTAGTGGAAACTGGGCTTCAAGGACTGTGCGTGACATTTGAGGTCCCTGTTACCTGGGTGTGTGGAGGAGTGGGGAACAGGCTACCAGACAGAGGCCAGGGATAGAGCCTGGAGCCTGGGCAGGGGCTACAGGAAGAGGGGCCAGGCTGCAGGTGGCCAAGAGGCCAAGTATCCACTCATTCTGAGGGGCCACAGTGTCAGAGGCTTGGGGACAGCTATGCAGGGGAGGGTGGGACTAGTGTAGCCTCGGTGGCCAGGGGCACCTGTGTGGGTCTATGCGGTTACTCAGGACCTCTGAGAGTTTGGGACTTGGTCACACAGAAACCTGGTGGCTGAGGGGACTGGAGGTTAGGCGGTCAGCTGTAAGGACCACCTAGGACAGTCTAATATCCGAGGGTGGGCTCCTGGGACCCAGACGTTCTGATGCTGGGGTACAGGGCCCCCGGGTGTTCAGACAATGAGTGCAGGTGTCTGGTGTCCAGGTGAGCAGCGTTCAGGCGCAGAATTGCCAAGGAGCGTGAGGCAGCAGGAGCGCGTCCCCAGGGAACGGGTAGAAGCCACTCCGCCCCAAGAGCGTCCGCAGGTCCTCAGGACACAGGGACGACCCAGACCTGCTCAGAAGACGAGCCAGCGCTCAGACTCACAGGGTGCAGGGACCCAGGTGCCCAGACTGGGTACAGAGACTCACTCAGGCTAATGGGGTGCAGAGACTAGACTCACTCAAGCTAATGGGGTGCAGAGACTAGACTCACTCTGGCTAATGGGGTACAGAGACTAGACTCACTTGGGCTAATGGGGTACAGAGACTAGACTCACTTGGGCTAATGGGGTACAGAGACTGGACTCAGAATAATCGGGGTATGGGGCATGGGGACCAGACCGAGGCCAGTGGGGTGCAGGGACCAGACGCTGGGCCTCTCTGGAGCAGGAAACCAGCCTGGGTCGGGCTCGGCTCCTGTGGGCTCAGGTACACAGTCCAGACCCCTGGGCGGCTCGGGGTGGGCAGGCGGCCCAGCACACTAATGAATGGTGCACAGAGAGCAGAGACAAGGGTGAATGGGACACATACAGCCGTGCGAGGGACGGGCACAAGGCGTCCAAAACCACAGGAAGAGGGCACCGGCCCCTGGGCCCTGGGCCCGCGAGCTGTGTCAATGGGGGATTCAGTGGGCTCAGCAAGCCGGTACAGGCTGTCCAGGGCCCTGGCGACCATAGAATAGAGTCCTGTTCCCCAACTGACGGGGCCAGCTCACCCAGGCTGTGAGGGCACTCAGGTGACCAGGACACGTGCCCCAGGTATTCACAAGTGGGGTCAGAGACACTGACTCTCGGGGTCCCCGGGTGAACAGGGAGCCTGGGACAAAGTGGGGGGGCTCACACAAATCTCCAGAAGGGGGCTCTGGGATCTCAGCACCCCCAGACCCCCAGGAGGTGGAGCAAGTGAGGGAGGTAGAGACCCCCATCCAGCTGGTGAGTGGGTTCCAGCCAGCAGATGATGGGTAGGTGCCACCAGACCTTCAGGGAAATGGGGTTCACCTGGACACCCCAAGGAGTGGTATGCACGTCCTAAAAGCCCAGGTTCTCAGAACACGGGCACCACGCCCAAAGGACCAGAACACAGTGTCACAGTCAGAGTGGGGAGCAGGTACCGATGCTCCGACCATGGGGTGCAGCCTCTCCCAAAGATGGGGTACAGTTCCTATGTGGTCGGATAATGGGGTAACCTCCCTGGGTGCTCGGGTGATGGGCAAATTCTTCCCTGGTGCCTGGAAGATGGGGTTCAGTTTACCTGGGATGTTGGAATGTTGGGGTACAGCCTCCCAGGTGAGCAGAGCAGGGACAATCTGAGTCAGAGGTGACTGGGGCACCCACAGTGGTCTCAGGGTACAGAGGACAGGGCCCGCTGAGCACCCCCAGGCCATCCTGGGCTCCAGGAGAAGGGGCACCCGGGCAGTCGGGGTGCACAGCGGGTCAGCACAGGCGGAGAGCGCGCGTGCTGAGCTAGCACGTCCCACACATCTGTGCCAGCAGCTCCCGGCTCCCCGGCCAGTGTCTGCCTTGTGTTCCAACCTCAAACATTCCCCAGGCGCCCTCAAAGGAAGAGCCCCCGTCCAGGAGCCCCGCCAGGGTCTCCACGGGGCTGCTGGCTGCCAAGCCGCCGTCTCGGGGGCCGAGGGGCTGGCCGCGGGGTGGTCGCAGGCTGCCAGCTCTGTTTGGTTTTCTCCTTCCTGCCCAGGAACCTCAGACGCCGTCTCGCCACGGAGGCGCCCTCATCCTGGGGAGGCACAAAGCCCTACACAGCCAGCCTGGGGAGCGGCTCAGGGGGCTCTAGTCTGCTGTGCTCTGGGCCCCTCGTGTCCCCTAAAGCACAGGCGCCTGCTTGCTGAGGTGCCCTGTGGCCTGCCCTGAGATGGGCGCCTCCTGGGTTAGCTGCTTCCAAGCCCCCCTCACCCCCTCACCCCAGCTAGGTCAGCGTGGAGGATGGGGACGCCCACGTGGCAGGACCCAGTGTCGAGCCACACAGGCACAACTCCCGGCCCCCGCAGCCCAAACGCCCTGGTCCCGGGCCCTGCCAGTGCAGCAGGTTCAGTGTTAAGCATTAACCAGCCCACGGCTCACTGCCAGCAGCAGATAAGGGGTTGGTGAATCACCCTGGCCTGGGACCTGGAGGGACTGGACCAGATTAGCTGGCCAGAGCACAGTGGGGGAGCTCGGATGTGCAGGCCCCACTGAAGCGGCACCATCGGGGACAGACTGCAGGGAGGGCTGCGGTCCACTGGCTACCCCCGGCCATCCAGATCAGGGCTGCCCGTTGGGAAACCAAGAGCTCAAGGGACCGGGGCATAGCACAGACAGGATGGCCTCCACAAAGCTCCCTGGTCCCGGAAGCTGGGTGGCAGCAGGACCAAGCAGGCACACGGACCCCTGGGAGAGCTCCACCCGGCATGGCTCAGGGCGGCCCCAGCCCGAGGGCCTGCAGACCCCTGCGCCGCTCCCACCCTCCTCACGCTTGGTGGGGTGCAGCCAGCAGTGCCGGAAGGCTGCCCCATGACTCAGCAGCCCCTCGGAGGGCCAAGCCTGCACAAGTCTGCCCCCCCCCAGGTCAGCCGGCTGGGCCCATCACTCCGCTCGAAAAGCCTGTGGGGCTCAGGACACCTCCAGCCCTGAGGGACCCCTGGAAATAGGCTGGGGCCCAGACACTCAGCCCAGGCTTTGGGGGAGCCTTCCTCCCCGGATAGTTTTCTGGCTCCTGAGGGCCAGCAGTTCCGGCCACGAGGTGGGGCTCCCCGAAGCCCTGCCTCCCACACCCTTTCCTCCCCACTGAGCTTTCCTGATCACTAGAGGCAGAGGGAGCACTGGGCTCCGGCCACAGGCTGCAAGTGGGCCTGGCCTCTTGGTGTCCAGGGTCTGAGAGGAAGGCCTGAGGCCGGCTAGCCAAGGACGTGTTGGGCATCAGGTGAGAGGCCGCACACGTGGGGTCCGCCAGCAGACCGTGGGGAGATCTTGCACACAGAGGGCGTCCAGCGTCTCAGTTGACTGGTGGTGGAGGACAGTGGTCAGCAGTAAGTGCCGGGCCTGGGCTGGCAGAGTGGGCAGGAGGCACCCAGCCACTGCACTGACCCCAGTGAGGGATCCGGCCAAAGCCGGCAGCCTGGAGGGCTCCTTGCAGGAGGTGGGGCTCATGCAGGCCTTGAAGGGCTCACGGGGGGATGGGGCGGAGACTGTGGGGCTGGTCTCGCAGCCTCGGGAATGAGCTGGAGCCCTCCCAGATGGGCAGCCAGAGCTGGGTGCACATGGTGACAGGGAGGCGGCCGGGGGTGGGGACCTCAATTGGGGAAGGACACCTGTTTCCCTTTCCTGGTAAAACTGCCCTGACCCCCAAAGAGGCTTTTCCTCTTAGGGCCACAGAAGACAGACCACTAATTTTAGGCAGCAGGACGAGAGGCCTGCCTTCCCTTCCCGGGGGGACGCTGTCCCAGGCTGTCCCAGCAAGAATGGCTCAGTCCCGGGCTCGGGTGGGGCGCTCAGGCTGTGTGCCTCTCTGGCCTGTCTGGCCTGCCCTGGGTGCTTTCCCCTGGATGCCCAGTCTGGAGGCTGGAGGCTGCCCGGTGATGGGGACCAGTGGGGTGGACGGCGCCACCTGGTGGCTGTGTGCCCGCCAGAACCTGTACCACCATGGGGACCCAGAGGTCCTGTGGGACCCCGCAGGGTTGGCGATTCTCCCAGCCCAGCAACTGGAGTCCCCAGGGTCCCAAGACCCTCCATGTTCAGCCTCCAGGCAACCCCTGTGGTCCCCTGTGGACTGGCTTTGCAAGGCCGGCCCAGGAATCCTGCCAGACCGGCAACACCAATTCACGGTTCAGGCCCCATCCCCGCCCTTTGCCCCCAGCCCTGCTTAGATTCAGGGCGGTAGGACCCCCAGCCAAGCGGGGCTAGAGGAGGCCACAGGAGTCGGCTCCAGTCACAGAAAGCATGTGTTCTCTGGCTTCTCAAAGGGAAAAGTGGCTCTGAGTTCCACGCAGGGAGCAGGAGGCTGTTTGAACCTGGCCTTGCCTCCTACTTCAGGAACCCCATGTGACCTGGTGGGACCTCCTGAGGCTCCTGCCACCTCATTCCATCCGCAGCCACTAGGGGTGCTCTGCCAGCCACGTGTGGGCTGTGGAGTTCCCCGGGCAAGAGGGAGAGCAGTGCCCCGAGTCTCGGGGCAGACTGTCTGGGCTGAGGAGCCCCAACCAAATCAGGGACTGGGGTCCATGACCAAATTATGGCCAGATATAGAATCTACAGGGCCCAACGTGGAATGAAAATGTGCAACCTCTTATTCAAAAAATCAGGGATTTCAGGAGCAAGGACAGACAGGCAGTTAACCCAACATGGAGGACCTCTCAGTGGGGGGGGGGTCTGGGCTGCAGGTGGTAGCCCTGGAAGCCTGCCCCACCTTCAGTTCCCCCCAGGCCCCAGGCCCTGCTCTGAGGCAGTGTGGGCTCCAGCCTGGGTCCACTCTCCTGAAAACTTTTCAGGGTCAACCTGTGTGCAGCCTCTGGTCACTGAGGAGGGGTGTCCTGGGGCCAGAGCTCCTCAGCCCATTGGCCGTGAGACACTGATGCTACGGGGGGGGTGGGGTTCACCCCTGGGACCATGGTGTGTAGGGACAGGTTCAGAGGTGAAAGGGCCCAACAACTGGTTAGTTCTGGGGGGCTGGCCTGGGCTGGCCCCTGAAGTCTGTGGGCTCCTGTGCGCGGGTTGGAATTAGGCTTCAAGGGCTGGAATCCAGACTCTGGCTGGCTGCTGCCCCTGGGATGGGGGAGAGCTGAGCTAGAGAGGACTCTCCCCAGGGTCAGAGAGGAACCCCAGCCCCCAGCTGGGGACCCTGTCCTCCATTCGTGGGGGCGGGACCACCCTGGCCAGGTGCGCTTCCTCCCCAGCCCCAGGCAGGTGGGGTGCAGTCCCAGGACGGCAGTGCCCCACCCTCCATCCCACCCGCATGCCAAGGGGTGGGGGCAGGCAGGTAGGCGAGTCTGGGCAGGGCTGCGTCAGAGTGGAGGAATGTTCTGGCGCTCCCAGCTACACCCTGCCCCTGCCTGCCCCCACCTCGCCCTCATCCCCAGGCACTGCTGGCCTGGCGCCCGTCTAACAAATGCACCTTAAGCCCAGGCCTTCTCCAACGAGCCCCTGCCAGTGCAGCCCTGCTCCCCGGACCCCCAGCTCACTGCCATGACTCCCACAGAGCTCTAGGTCCACGGTCCCGAGCTGCCCCTGGTCCTGGGGCCACAGTGATCAGGTCCACCCGTGAACAAGCAGACCCTAGTGGACCCCAGCTGAGGAGGGGGGTGAAACTCCCACCCCATGAAATGAGACCCCAGGAAGAGCTCAGAACCCGGAAAGGGGCAGGGAGGGGGCTTCTTGGAAGGGGGGACTTCCTGCAATGGGGGAGAGGCATCTCGTGGGCCAAGGCCAGCGTGGGCAGGGCAGGGGCTGCCCGGGGCTGGGCCTGTTGGCTGGGGCTGGGGAGGGGGCCGTGAGGCCAGGCCTGAGGCGGCCTGCTCAGGCTTTGGCCAAGGCCCAGCGCTCCTCTCCCTTTGGCTTGCTGCACCCAGAATCCTGCCCCTGGCCACCCCAGCCTCCTCCTTGACCAGGCAGCCCCTGTTCTGCTACTGCCTGGCAAATGGGGCGACAGGCCGGAGCCGAGTGGCCGCTTCTCCCAGGTGACCTGGCCGCCGTGACCATCTCGCAGGGCAGGAGGATGGGGCACCCACCTGGTCCCTCCAGCCCCCTGGCCCCAGCTGGCACCACAGCTCTGCCAGGGCTCATTCCGGACCTCATCGCTGGGATCCCCTGTGAGTGGAGAAACCCCGGGCAGGGCAGGGGATGGCCTGGCTGTGCTGGTCCAAGGTTGTCCACAGAGGCATCTCAGTCCCTGCCCCTAGGGCCCCGCTGGGCACTCATCCTTGTGGCCCTGGCTGCCAGTGCCCTCACTGTGTCCTGTCTGCTGTGTGCCTTCTGTTGCTGCCGTCGCCGCCACAAGAAACAGCCCCGAGGCAAGGAGGCCGTGGGCCTGGGCAGTGCCCGCAGCAGCACCACCACCCACCTGGTAGGAGCAGGCACCTGTGCCTCCTGGTGCCCACCTCCATGTTGGCTCAGCCCAGAGAGGGCCATGCCAAATTCCTGGGAGCTCAGGGAAGCACAGGGAGTTAGGGGTAAGCCCCCAGGGACAGTCTGACCCACGCAGAAGCAGGGCAGAGAGGGCCTTCCCGGCAAGGCAAGTGGGTGAAAAAGGTGAGGGGGGCGTTGCAAAGCAGGGGCAGAGGCTGGCCCACGGGCCACAGGGGACCACAGCAGGTTCTCCAGGAACCTTGTGGGGGCGGAGCTGAGCTCGGGAGGTGAGCCCATCTGGCAGCCTGGTCTGGAGGTGGGAGGCTTGACCCACATCAGGGAGGAGCCACATTTTGGGAGTGCAGTTCTCTGATGGGGGCATGATCCCCATCACACCAGGGTCCCTTGTCCCTACCCACCCAGGTGCAGCCAGATGTGGACAGACTGCAAGGCAACCCGGAGGACCCTCGACAGTGGGGTCGCCTGCAGCTCTCCCTGGAGTACGACCTGGGGAGTGAGGAGGTGAGGCCCTGTGGTTCAGGAGGCTGTGACGGGAGCAGTGGGGTGCTGGGGAGAGCCTTGGCTGAGCCCACACTGCTGCCTCCCAGGTGAAGGTGGGCCTGAAGCAGGCAGCCGACCTGAGGGCGGGGGGCACAGCAGACCCCTATGCCCGCGTCAGCGTCTCCACTCAGCCCAGGCACGGGCACGAGACGAAGGTGCACCGCGGTACGCTCTGCCCCGTGTTTGAGGAAACTTGCTGCTTCCACGTGAGTCTGGGCGGCAGGCGGTGGGCCTGGGCCGGGGTGGCAGGCTTGACTCACAGCCCTCTGCAGGTCCCGCAGGCAGAGCTGCCTCGGACCACCCTGCACGTGCGGCTGCTGGACTTCCAGCCCTTCTCCGAGCACCGGCCCCTGGGGGAGCTCCACTTGCCACTGGGAGCTGTGGACCCGCAGCATGTGCTGGAACGCTGGTACCAGCTGGGCCCGCCGGGTCCCCAGGAGGTGAGGCCGAGGGTGGCAGCAGTGCAGGCAGACTCCCCCAGGCCAGGCCGATCCCCCAGCGGAAGCCTTCTTGGTGCCCACAGCCCGAGCAGACCGGGGAGCTGTGCTTCTCGCTGCGGTACGTCCCCAGCTCAGGCCGCCTGACAGTGGTTGTGCTGGAGGCCCGAGGCCTGAGTCCAGGACTGGCAGGTGAGGGCCATACTTGCCCACTCGGGAGACGACTAGGGGCCTTGTGCTCGACCCAGTCCTGGGCCCCTTCTCGTCTTCCCAGAGCCCTACGTGAAGGTCCAGCTCATGGTGAACCGGAGGAAGTGGAAGAGGAGAAAGACCTCTGCCAGGAGGGGCGCGGCCAGCCCCTACTTCAACGAGGCCTTCACCTTCCTGGTGCCCTTCAGCCAGATCCAGGTGGGCTGTGGGGAGGCCGAGGCAGGGTGGGAAGGCCTCGCGCAGGGCTGACTGACCAGGCCTTCCTCTCCCCGTGCTGCCCGTCTGAGCAGAGCGTGGACCTGGTGCTGGCTGTCTGGGCTCACGGTCTGCGTTTCCGAGCTGAGCCTGTGGGCAAGGTGCTGCTCGGCTCCCGGGCCTCCGGCCAGCCTCTGCAGCACTGGGCAGATATGCTGGCCCATGCCCGGCGGCCCATTGCTCAGTGGCACCGTTTGAGGCCTGCCAGGGAGGTGGACAGCATCCTGGCCCTGCGGCCCCGACTGCACCTACCACTGCCCGGCTCCTGACAGCACCCTGAGCTTCAGTCTCCAGCCCACTCCCAGGAACCCCCTGTAATAAACACCTTCTTTCCACCACATGTGTTCTCGGGGGCCCTGGGGGGACAGGGATGCAGCGGGGGACTCTGTCCTCAGCCGTGGACCCTCCCGAGGGTGGAGCAGGCTCTCCTTTCCAGATTCCCGAGGCCCTGATCCCTGGGCAGGGGAAGGGTCCTGCGAGAGGCTCGGGTCGGGTCCAAGCAGGATGCGGTGGGGACCTCACATCTGGAGGGCTGGCAATAGCTGGTGGGGGCTGGAGCTGTCCTGTGGGGACTCGGTGTGGAAACTGGGGACAGTGTTGACGGGGACAGTGGAGTGAGGGGATGGGGCACCTTCAGGGACAAGCAGTTACGGCCTCCCCTGTGCGGGCAGCAGGGGGCAGTAGACACCTTTGGAAGCTGCTCGGGGGCCTTGGGGGAGCAGCCCTGGCCCAGGATGCACCTCCTAATCCCCGCACATCTGGAGGGCTTCAGCGCTCCAAGCCTCCTGCATCTCATGTCTCTCTGATCCCCGTGGGCTGGGGAGCCTTCGGGGCTGGGCCAAGCGCCCCACCACTCAGAGAGGGGCCTTTGCAGGGTTGGGCCCCAGGGGCGGGTGGGGAGAGGCCTGGCCGGGTGAGAAGGGCAATGCGGGCCTGCCCAGGCGGCTGAGGGGCCCCGAGCCCCCACAGGTCAGAGGAAGGTTCCCAGGGCGTCGCTGTGCTGTCCTGGGTGGAGGACGTGTTCTGAGTTGTCTCTCAGAGGCGCCAGCAGGCAGGCAGGGCGCGGTGGCAGGCCGGGGCGGCTCAGCGGCTCAGCCCAGCCCCACCCTTCTCCAGCAACCATGCAGGAGGAAGGTTCAGGCCCAGGGAAGAGTGGCACCCCAGCCCTGGTCACTGTTCAGGGCCCAGGGGCTGAGGTTGGGGGCCCGGTCTCCCCCAGAAGGGAGGCACGTGGCCAGGTCTGCCTGAACAGCCGGCCCTGGGCTGAAGTGGGGAACAGTCAGCTGGCGGTAGGATCTGAGTGGGGGGCCACTCAGCAGGCAGTGAGGCAGTCCTGTGGAAGCAGAGCTTGGGGAGTCCAGGAGGGGGTCCGATGTGGACCCAGGCAGACGGGTGCTGTGGGCCAAGCTCGCTGTAGAGGAGGCTCCCCTGATGTGGGAGCTGCGGGCTTCTCCAAGAGCCACACTCAAAGACACCCACACTGTCCTCAGGCTCCTTGCTCCTTGTAAGAACAAGGGAGGTATCTCGAACTCGTCACTGAGCCCTAAATAGAGCAGCCCAACCGCACCCTCCCCAAGACTTCTTGGACAGGATGGCAGCACGAGGCCAGCAGCAAGTGCCTGGGCTGGGCCGGGCCAGGCGGCCTGGGCAGGTGGGGAGGCCTCTCTGCTCTCTGTGCCCCCATTGGTCTAAGGAAGTCTCCATGCCCTTTCTGAGCAGGGGCCCAGCCTGGGGGAGGCCATTTATACCCCTCCCCCGGGCCCACCAGCCTACTCTCCACTGCCGGCCTGACCTCGCTCCCAGCTCTGCTGCCCCGACTCTAGGTGAGGCCCAGCCTTGCCCACTGAGGCCAGAGGACAAGGCGCTACTCAAGTTTGCAGGAGGACTTCTGGGGCAGGGTCTGGGCCTGGGGTGGTGGGGGCAGCTGTCAGCAGCCCTCCCTGGGGAGTTCCGCGAAGCAGGCAGTGAGAAGCAACCGTTTGGGGAGGTAGCCAGGATGGGGCAGGGGTCTTGGAGAGGCCCCTGATGACCGGACCTCAACTGGGGACACTGGCATTAGCTTACAGGTCAAGAGCCCAGGACCTGAGACCCCAGCCGCATTGGGGCGACTCCTGCATGCACTTGGGTTCAAAGCCAAAGGAGCAGAGTTAAAAATAACAGCACCATGTGGGCAGCCACCTGTGCTGGCCCGTCCCACCACTCCCTCGGGACAGCTGCAGCTCTCCTCAGGCCCTGCCTGGACATCTGGGAGCCCTGTCTCCCTGGCTTCTCACCCTGGGGAGCTACTCCAGGGCCTTGCCCTCTGAGGAGGCCGGATTGGGGCTGGCAGGCGGAAGGGGCCAGCGAGCGGGAGGCTGCTGCCCTCACCACCTGCCTGGCCAGCCTCGGGTGGCAAGGGCCTGACGCCTCCGCCCTGTCTCTCCCCACAGGCTCGGAGCTCAAGACCTCAGGATGGGGGAGTAAGTGGCACCAGGGCAGGGCCCCTGCTGCCCCCCACCCGGCCCTCACATGTCCCCAGCAGCAGCCCCTGACCACCCTGGCCCCCGTGAGCCCCTAGGCCCCTCTCATGCCCACACTCTGCCAGCAGGGCCCTAACCTCTCTCTTTTCTCCCCCTCCCCCCTTCCTTTCTCCTGGGACAGTGAGGAGGTGAGTACCCCCTGGGGGGCTGAAACCTGGAGGGAACGACCCTCCCCCTCAGAATGGTCAGAGGGCAGAGCCTGAAGGCCTGAGGCCCAAGGAAGACCCTCCCCACGGAAAGGGCCCCAACCACGGAGGCACTGAAGAAAGAGAGGAAGTGGCGGCCTGCCGCCCTAGGGGCAGGGGAAGTGGGCTGGGCCTGGACACCCAGAATCACTTCTTCTTTCTAATTTCTGCACCCCACACACCTTCCCAGCCTCCCGCGCTTCTGTACCCCGCCCCCAGGCCGCACGTTCCTCCCAGCAGTGTTACAGCCACAGGCCCAGAGTCCTCGGGAAGGCCCTGGGCTGCGTGGGGGGACAGGGCCTGGCTATGGGAGCAGGCCCCAGGTGGGAGGGAATGGGCCCTGGGGCAGGGCAAGCCCTGGGGGACACGGCCACCCCCTCAGAAGCACCAGGCTCAGCACCATCTGCAGGAGCCCTGCCTGGGCCACTCCTGGGGTGGGGGGACTCCAGCCATGGCCTGACTCTGCCCGCTTGGACCCGCTTTGCAGAAGCGCAACAGGGCCATCACGGCCCGGAGACAGCACCTGAAGGTTGGTACTGGCTGCAGGGGGGCCGCCGGGGTGTGCAGTCTCTGCAGCCCCTCACTGCCGGCCCCCACCCCACCCTGCAGAGCGTGATGCTCCAGATCGCGGCCACGGAGCAGGAGAAGGAGAAGGCCCGCCGGGAGACGGAGAAGCAGAACTACCTCTCCGAGCACTGCCCGCCACTGCACCTCCCGGGCTCCATGGCCGAAGTGCAGGTACTGGGCTCCTCACACCCTGAGAGGGCGTGCGGGGGTGGGGAGGGGCGGCCGTGGGCCCCAGGTGTGGGGAGGGTGCCCACTTGCTGCCCGCCCCCACCCCAGGAGCTGTGCAAGCAACTGCACGCCAAGATCGATGCGGCTGAGGAGGAGAAGTACGACATGGAGGTGAAGGTGCAGAAGAGCAGCAAGGAGGTGAGGGGCCAGCAGGCTGCGGGGCGCGGGGCGCGGGGCAGGGGGCGCCTACCCACCGGCCTCCCTCCCTGCAGCTGGAGGACATGAACCAGAAGCTGTTCGACCTGAGGGGCAAGTTCAAGAGGCCCCCGCTGCGCAGGGTGCGCATGTCCGCGGACGCCATGCTCAAGGCGCTGCTGGGCTCCAAGCACAAGGTGTGCATGGACCTGAGGGCGAACCTGAAGCAGGTCAAGAAGGAGGACACGGAGAAGGTGAGCCCGGGAGGCCCTGCCCCTGACGGAGGGGACACCGAGGCGGGGCGACGCGGGGCTGGTGGGTGGGGGCCTGAGACCTCTCCGCCCCCCCAGGAGCGGGACCTGCGCGACGTGGGTGACTGGAGGAAGAACATCGAGGAGAAGTCTGGCATGGAGGGCCGGAAGAAGATGTTCGAGACGGAATCCTAGGCCGCCTGCCGCCCCCCCCCCCCCCCCCCCCCCCGCAACCCCAGTGCCCAGCTGGGGAGGCGCCCGACGCCCAGCCCAGCCCCAGGGGCAGCTGGCCTTGGCCTCGTGCCCGTGGTCAATAAAGGATGGAAACCCATGCCTGGTCTGGTCTGGTTCTTCCCCACCTGCTCTGGGCCGTAGCACCCGCTGGCAGGGCGCTCAGGGTGCAGCGGATTTGGGCTTGGGGAAAAGGGGGAGCCAGGAGAGCCCCATGTGGAATCTACCCCAGGCTGCTGGGCGTGGTTGGCACCAGCCCCAGGATTCCCCAGGCCACTCTGGACACACCCACCATCACGGAGCCCTGGGGCCCGGCCACGTCTGAGTGGGAGTTCCCAAGGTGAGCTCACTGCTCCTTGGCACTGCCATCCAGAGACCCTGGTGGGATTCAGAGAAACCGACTCCGAGGGACGCAGGGCCAGGCAGGGCCATGGCAGGCAGGCCCCTCCCCAGGCTGCCCTCCCATTGAAGGCCAGAAGCCGGGAGCCACTTTGAGTCCCTGTCTGCTGTCCCTGTGTTTCCTCCAGCATCACTCTGGGGTGGTGTTCATGCCCGGGACCTCCCTGTATGCTGTGCCTGCCCCCTGACTGGGCAGTGGGGCCTGAGTCCTCACCATCTCTGCGCAGGGCTACACTGGAGGACGTAGGACCTTGGCTTAGGTGCTTGGCTACAAAGTTGAGCTGTGGGCCAGGCCCTCCCAGCCTCTCCCACAGAGGCACACAGGCCCTTCCACAGTGCTTCATGCCCACCAGGCAAGGGCTGGGTCCTTGATCTTGTGCTAGGACTGACAGCAGGACCCACCTGGCCACCCCTGGGCCCAGAGGGCACTTGCCCCTGTTTTCTGTTCAGCCCAGGCCCTGGCTGCAGCAGAACAATGTCCCCAATAGTCCCTAACAAGAGTTGGTACAGCAAGGCTGGGTGTCAGTCTTCCTGTGCCATGGGCCCCAAAGTCCCCCTGCACACATCTCTAGTGGGAGCCCAGGGAGGCTGCCAGCCAAGCGCCTGCCCTAGCCCTCCAGAGGTCCTGGGCTGGGTCTGTCGGGTCCCTGGAGGTAGGAAGGGCAGCTGCAGGTCAGCCTGATGCCCAAGACAGCTTCGCTGTGAATAGCTCCCTCAGGCCTGCCCAGCCCTGGGGCGCCCACTGTACGCCTGTCCAGGACCCCTGAGGCCTTCCCAGCTTGGGGATCCTGCAGTGGAGCCCCAACCTCATCACCTGCCCCCAGCCCTGGGCCTTCTGCCTAGTGCCTCGGCCACCCCTCCAGCTCCTGTAGGGGAAAGACAGGCCTCTGGGGAAAGCTCTTGTTCAAGGAAGGAGACTGAGGGCTAGTGGGTGCAGCTGCAGGGACAGGCATTGGCACTGTGACCGGGGCAGGTCCAGAGCTCAGGCACCTCAGGTCCCGTGAGTGGGGCCCAGGCCAGCCTGGGTTTGGGTACCCTGCATGGTGAGGTGTCGGAGCAGTCCCCAGAGACAATCAGGGAGGGAGGCTGAGCCTGAGGAACCCAGGTGTTCTGGGCTCAGGTACAGCTGGCCTTGGCCTCGTCCCAGTGGTCATCACCCACAGGGCACAGGAGGGGCACAGTGGTGGCTACCAGGAGCAGACTGCAGCCAGAGCTTGGCCACAGATGTCACAGAGCCATGGAGGCCATCCCACCAGGGAAAGAGCAGAGGGGCCTCGGAGATTGGTGAAGAAGAAGGAGGCGGGACGCTGGGACCCCGCTCCCAACGGGCAGGACTCGCCTCTCTGGTTTAGGCAGACTCTGAGGGAAATTTCTTTTCATTTTAAGGCAAAGGAAGATTTTCGGCAGCCATGATCGGGGTAGGCAGGGAAAGCAGGGAGCCGAACGGGCAGACGCCCCCGAGCCCATGGAGTTGGGCTGGAGGGTGGATATATGGACGCCTGAAAAACCTTCCCATGAACGAATAAGTGAAGCCACTGAGACCTGTGGGGCCAGACCAGGCCAGCAGGTGTCAAAATGGGCCCTGCTCTGAGCCCACACCCCCCCATGCCAGGTGCGCCCTGAGGCCCACGCGGTGATTCTGGGTGTCCCAACAGGAAGAGAGTACGTCCCCAGAGAGCAGGGGCCAAACAGGACAATTCCCGCGAAGCTCCTAGCCAGCACATGGCCTGTGGGGGTCCTTGCCAGGTTTGCATTCTAGAAAGATCTCAGACAGAGAGGAGGAGGACGGGAGGGGGAATGGCATCCAAACCTGCGCTGTCACCCCGGGAAGCAGGTGGATGGAGACACTGGAGCAGTTGGGTCCCCAGAACCTGGTGGCTGTGGGAGACGTGGAGCCAGGTAGGTGCCATTCTCCAGGGCTCCAGAGGAGGCAGGAGCAGCGTGGGCCTGTGGGCTCGGGGCCTGCGGGGGTGGCCGGGGGCGCAGACCAGGTGTCCTGGAGACAAGGGGCACGACTTGGCAGATGTGCTGGGCGAGGGCAGGAGGAGGCAGGGAGGTGAGGGGAAGGGGCACACCTACTGGGGTGGGGTGCAGGAGCCTGGAGGTCAGGGAGGAGGGCAGGCCACAGATGTCACAGCTGACCTGTGCCTGGCCACATGCCGAGGGAAGTGGACAAGGCACATAAAACCATGCTTTCCACATCGTGACTCCCAGAGACCAAGGGAAAGAGGGCTTAGTGAGCAAGGCCATCAGGAGTGCGTGTGTGGACGCGTGTGGGTCTGCACACTCAGGTTTCTCCTGCTGGACACGCAGGGGCACAAGGGCGGGTCTCCAAGACCGTCCCCTGCCAAAGGCACAGGCTCCCTGGAGACACAGCTGTTGCAGGGGCTGGGTAGGAGATGCACAGAAGAGTCTGAGTTCTTTTGCACCAGGAAATCCATAAATGGTCCAAACAAAATAAAATAAAGCAGAGGGTCACGGGTCACGGGACAGAGCCGGGGTGAGGTAAAGTGGCGCTTCAGTGTTCCCCTGCTGGTGTTGCTGAGTGCGGGGGTCTTCGCACTCAGACTGTAAATCTTCAAGGAGGTTAGGAGCGGTCAGGCACAGAGAGCGGCAGAGGCAGAGAGGACCACAGAGGGGACATGGGGCGGGTGTGGGTGCTGGCACACGGCTCCTTGGTACCATTCTCATTCCGGAAACTTTCCTGTAAACTTGAGATTATTACTAAGTCAAACTTCTCCAAATCTTAGGCTATAGAGTTCTTAAGCAACAACGGAAAAAAAAAAAAATAAAGCAAAAAGCCAACAGGAGTCAGTGGATGGGACTTCAGAGGCCAAGATGTGACAGGAAGGTGCCACCGACCAGGGAACCGGGGCCCAGGTGAGGCTACGCCACGCTGCTCTGGAGGACCCAGGCCTCTGCCCCACTCTGGGGAGCTCCCGTGTGTTCAGAGGAGGCCAAACTGCTCAGTGGACCTCTTGGTCATCCGGAGGGGTCGCCACCTCCCGGGACAGCAGGAGCAGAGGCCACACACTGGACAGAGCGAGGGCAACAGGGTCCTTTGGGGCACAGGTAGGACCAACGGCAGCAAGGTCTGCTGGTCAAGAGGGAGCCAGCAGTGGGTCCTTCCTTCACGCTGAGCACCCCCCAGACGCCCACGGGCAGTGGCACCTCAGCCACTGGATGCCAGGACGCAGACCAGGCTCTCCCTCCTTCTCCAGTGACCTGCCGCCTCTGTGTTGTCTGGCCCCCAGTCAACAGCTCCCCTGGGCCCTGGCCGGCGTGGGGAGCAGTGGCTCTCCTCCCAGGGTCTCACCCACCTCCTTGAAGCCCGCTCCACACAGACGGCACAGCCTCAAGTGGAGAACGGAGGCCTGGCTCACAGGACAGACCCGGACCCCCAGGGCCCACTGCCCTCGCCTGCTTGGCCCCTCCTGGGGCCGCCCCGCCTGCCTCCGCCGGGTCCCCTCCCACCCAGGCCCCCAGCTCTGCGGTCTCGCGGCATCTCCCAGATCTTCCCCGCTCGCTCCTCAGCTGTTTGGTTCTGTCCCCCACTGGAGTTGGGGACCTGGAGCTATTCCCTGTGTCTCTGATGCCAGGGGAGGGGCTGGCACACACCCCAATACCCCGTAACTTCCCTTCCAGCAGACAAGTCCCCAGACCCCGGGTGGGGCCGGGGGTTCGCGTGTCCGTCATCCACAGTGTCCAGGGAGAGTCCCCAGCTTGCAGGGCTGGGTGTGGCTGTGCCGGGCAGCCCCTTGGTGTCCTGGCTGCGACCAGCAAGGCCCTCGGCTCTGGACAACCATCTTCAGCCACACGGCCTCTCCTCTCCTCGTCCCTGTCACCCGCTTCCTGATCACTCCTGTCATAGCCAACGTCCCTTCTCTGACTCAAAGCCTTCCTGGCCCGGAGGCTGCATCCTGCCCACCCTGGGAGACTGCACCCTGGGACCCCCACCTCCACCTCTCCCCTCCCAGGTCGGCCTCGGAGGCCCTCCTGCCCAGGCCCCTTCGTGCCCAGTACGGGTGTCTGGCACTACCCCAGGCTGCTGGGGTCAGGGAGGAGCCAGAACGGGGCAGACAAGGCACAGCCCAGGCCCCACTGCCTGGTCCTTCTCTCTGTTCCCACCAACCCAGCCCCAAGCAGAGGCCTCAGGGCAGAGCCCAAGGAGCAGCGACCCCCTCCACTGGGGCCTGTCCTGGGGACCTGTCCTGTGGCTGCAGCTCAGGTGCTGCGTGCAGGGGAGCCAATCTCCCTGCCTGTCACTTGGCTGGGCCTCTCTCCCCACTGCACCAAGCTGTGGAGAAAGCAAGGCCAGACTCCCCTTCACCCCAGGGCCCTTGACGCATGCCACCGCCCAGGGCACCTTCTAGGATGAGCACCGTCCGATACCACTGTTTCCTCTTTGCTCCGCTACCGCCCCTTGGAGAGCCTCTCCCACTGTCCGCCAACTGGTCCTCACCTGTCCCTAAATCCACTGGCCGCCCTCTGCGCTCGTCCTACTGACCTTTCAGCCTGTCCACTGAGTCCTGCCTCTCTTGGCCCCCACCCCTCCTCGGGGTCTCCTCACTGGGCTGGGCGGTTCCTGCCTGTTTTCTGGGGGGCAGAGCAGCTGTCAGCAGGAAGGGCCCACCCCCAGCCCTGCCCACCACGCTAGGTCCGGAGGGAGGGCGGAGCCTGGGGTCCTAGGGTGACTGTGGCGGAGCCCCCTCCCCAGGTCCTGGCCTGAGAACACTCGGCAGGGAGAAGCTGGCCTCTGAGGTGCGGGACTGCTTGTTACGGCAGCTCATCTTTCTTCCCTGACTGACCTGACTCTGTGTGAGCTCCCGGCAGTCACAACAGCAGACCCAGAGGGCTTCAGCAGCAGACAGCCACCACTGTCCCTGTCCTGGGGCTGGAGTCTGGGTCCAGGTGCCGCGGCGTCTCCTCCCCATGTCCTCACGCAGTCCTCGGGGTCTGTCCTGATGGGCCACCTGGTGACGCGTCTCAGCCTGATCACCTCTTTAAGGACCTGGCTCATTCTCAGTCGTGTTCTAAGGCACGGGGTGAGGGCTTCGTCCTGGGCATGTTTGGGGGTGCAGGCCCGCCCTCCAGCCCCCCAGCCCAGCTCTTCCCAACTCTGCACGACATCCCACCTCAGAGGCCCTCTCCTGGGCCTGAGCCCCTCCGCGTCCCTCTGCTGCTCTGTCCTGCGGACACTTCCGTGAGCGGCCAGGTGGCTCTGGCTCTGTGCCCTGTGGCTTCCTGGCTCCCAGGTGTGGCGCTGCCACCTCACCCAGGCCCTCTCGCTCCCCCAGGACAAGCCACGCCACAGACACCCGATAGCCTGCCCGGTGAGGCCAGAGCCCCCTGGCCCAGGCCGGAGCCCTGGCACCCACTGGTGCCCTGCTGCTCAGGATGCAGTCACGGTTCTGCCACCCTCCCCTTGTGTGGTGTCCACGCCTGGATCCCGTCCCCAGGTCCTGGGCTCTCCTCCTGCATCACCCCATCCACTCTGACCCATCTTGCCACACCTGCCCCTCGGCGTGTGGCCCTGACGCACTGCCCCATGTCCCATGGAGAGGGCCCATGTCCACTCCTGCCAACAGAAGGCCAAGCCTGGGATTAATAAAGGACAGCAATGCCTTTCCCCCAGTTCTGAGAGCTGAAGTCCAGGGCCAAGGCTCTGGCAGATCTGGGGTTTGGTGAGGGCTCTCGGGCAGCTTGTCTCTGCAGCCCCACGTGGCAGAGGGCAGAGGGCGGAGGGCAGAGGGCAAGGGACGCATGGCCCTGGCCAGTTCCCCTCCGCCGCTGGGCTGCTGGGATCCTGGAGGAGCAGGGCCTCCACGTGCCCCTCAGAGGACCTATGGCTGCTTCCCTGCTCCCCCGTCTGACCCTGGGGACCCAAGCACTTAGGCCACAGCACCTCGCACCTGCCACCCCTCTGCCCACCTCGAGTGCCCACCTGTCTCCCAGCCAGGACCTGGAAGTCTCTTTGCCGCATCCCTCTGCCCACAGGGTGGGGCGGTTCCTTCTCCTCAGCGCCTCTTGGAGCCCCCCCACGCCCCCACTTGGCCCCACACCCCTGCCCACTTCAGGACTGGTCCGCTGTCTGTCCCCTGCTCAGCCATGGGGACAGCTGCAGACGTTGGCTTCAACCAGCTCCTCTCCTTCAAAGCATGGTCCCGGGCCCTCAGGCTCCACCCAGCTCTCCCGGGCCCCAGGCCACCTCGCCCCACCTGGTACGCTTTCTGTGTCACTCCACCCAGACCATCTGCGCGTCCCTCTGCCCCACCACGTCATCTCCCACTGCACCGGCACCTGGGCTGCCCTCTGCCCCTCGCACGTCCCCTTGACCATGAGCTGCTTGCTGGACCCTGCACCAGGGCTGAGGAGTGGGTGGAAGTGGCAAGGTCCCGCCCCCCACATGCTGCCTCGGGGTTTGGGGAGGGAACGATTCCCAGTGAAGCAAAGTCGTGTGTGAATCTTGGGGTGATGCTCAGCTCCCAGGGCCTGTCCCTGAGCCAGTTCCCGAGTCCGCCACCAGCACGGAGTGTGCCGCTCAGGAGCTCACGCGGGTGCCCGATGGGTGATGGTCCCACCTGACACACTCCCCCGTCCACCCGCTGGTCCAGGTGGAGTGGTGACAGGGCGGCGGCCAGGTCCTGGCTGGGAGGGAGGAGAGCAGCCTGGTCTGCGGGTGGCTCTGGCTCTGAGTGTGGACAGTGGGAGGCCTGCAGCTGGGCGCTGGAGAAGAGGGCGGGTCCCGGAGGCAGGTGGCATCCACAGCGAAGGGCCTGAATCTGCAATGGCTGGACCGAGAGCCCAGGGAGAGCAGGGCTTCGGCGGCAGGAGCCCGCCTGCTCCAGGATTCAAGGAGTGGCTGGGTGGGGTGACAGGAGACACTGAGCTCTGGCTGCCACTTCCTCTGAGAAGCAGGAGGTGGCCAGTGTGGTCTGCTGAGAGTGACGAGGGTCCAGGGGCCTGTGGCTGGGGTGGCTGCACATGGCCCCAAGCATCCTCATGGCAGACCAGTCCTGAAGTGGGCAGGGGTGTGGGACCAGGTGTGGAGGACAGGGAGGGCAGTCCCAACCCCCCTGGACAAGCAGAGGGGCTTCCAAAGTTCCTGCAGCGCCACAGACGGGTGGGACCGGGTGAAGGCTGGACCTGCAGGCGTGGGCCAGCCCGTCCCTCCCAGCTGCGAGGGCTGTCTCTGCTCCTCGCGACCCTTGGTTCCTTGTTCTGTGGACGTGCTCCCTGTGGGTGTCTGAGACCAGATTTCCCCTTTTCACAAGGACACCAGTCATGCCGGCCTGCCCTGGTGACCTCACCTTCTCTGATACATCTGCAATCACCCTATTTCCAAATATGGTCACCTCGCGGTCCTGGGTCGGGACTTCAGCAGACATAACAGGAGGGGGCAGGCTCCACCCCAGGCCTGGGAGGAAGTTTCTCCTTCAAGGGCTGGGGTCTGGCTAAAGCTTGGAGGGTAAAAACTGCCATCTCAGATGGGGTTAAAAAGTAGGTCCAGTGGGGCACGGTGGCACATGGCTGTAGAGGCAGGATGATGGCAAGTTCAAAGCCAGCCTCCTTTAGCGAGGCCCTAAGCAACTTTGTGAGACTCTGTCCCCTAATATTGAAGCCAGATTTACAGATAGGTAGTTAGTGTAGTTAGGTAAATAGGGTCTAATATCCAGTGAGATAAAGAAAATGGAGGCCATTTTCGAGAATGGAGTCCAGGAAAGCAGAGCAGCACTTGGGGAAATTGAAATGTTAATGTCCCCAAGGCCAAGCCCATCCATTGGAACTGTTAATGAAGCAGCTCCCAGCAAACAGGGAGGGGCTAATCCAAAAGCCGCCCAGGCCCTTCCTGCCCAGATGACTCCTCCAGCCCACTGTCCCCCACCTGTTGGGCCTTCCCACCTGCTTGCTATCACTGAGAGATGACGGGAAACAGGGCAGGAGTGTGGGAAAGCTGGCTATAAAAGAGGGATACCTCCCCTTCCACGGATTCCGCCTTTCGGGTCCCCTTCTTCCTCCGGGGAGAAGTCCTTTCTGCTGACCTTTAATAAAGCTTCCACTGTCCACTCTCCACGGGCCTTGGCCTGCTTCTCTGGTGTTATACTTCAGCATTGGGGAAGCGAGGACTCCTCACCGGTCCACAGCGGGAACAAGACCTGGGGATGTAGTTCAGTGGTGAAGCACCGCTGGGTTTAACCTCCTGAACCAAAAGAAAAAAAAAAAAAAGTGGGTTGGACTGGGCAAGTCACAGTGGGCCTCCAGGTCCTAAGGGTCTGCATCCATTTTCTGTTGCTGTGACAAAATGCCTCAGATTGGGTAATTCATGAAGCACTGAGGTTTGTTGAGTTCAGGGCTCTGGAGGCAGGGAGGTCCAAGAACATGGTGCTGAATGTTGGTGAAGAGGTGGTGCTCCTTCATGGCATGCAGAGGCCATCACAGGTGAGACACAAACCTAAGAGAGACTGCTGAGCTATAGGACAAAATCTCCTTCAAGATGTCCCTGTAATTCCCTGACATGCTGTCCTGGGGACCTGCTTCCAACACATGCAGGTAGGGGACATATTCAGGCCACAGGACTCTTCCCTCGGGGAGGCCCTGCCTGGGTCTGGGCCCTGAGGATGCAGAAGCTGGTCCAGCCTTCCAGCAGTGACGAGGAGAGGGAGGACACGGGCCACCACCTGACCATCCTCTTCAGTCTCACCACAGGACACTGGCTGGGGCAGAAGCCTGCTGACCAGGTGCCTGGCCAGAGGGAGGGGTGACTGGGGGCTGCCATTTGGGAGCCCACGGGGACCTCTTAGGGTGGGTTCAGGAGGGGGACACACAGAGTGCCACTGGGCTCTCTCATGTGCCACATGTACTCTCAGCCCTGCACCAAGGGGACTCGGGGGGCCATGAGTGAGGATGAAAACGTCCAGCTGATGTAACAGGAGGGCAGCTGGAGAGGAAGCGGCCACCCCAACGGGGCCTGGGTCTTTCCTGGCAGCCCTGGGCCCTGCCTGGTCAAGCCTGCCCAGTGCTTGTGGCGTGGGGACCCGTGCTTGGGGCTGGCGTGGGCCTTTGCTGCCACTTAAGGTGTGTGCGGGTGGACGGCGGCCCCTGGCCTCCTGGGCCTGTCTCCTACCCTCTCTACCTCAGAGCCCTCCCAAGGCCCGGCAGGCAGGGGGCACAAGCAGAGCAGGCCCGGCAGGCAGGGGGCACAAGCAGAGCAGGCCCGGCAGGGCAGGGGGCACAAGCAGAGCAGGCCCTGCAGGCAGCGGGCACAAGCAGAGCAGGCCTCGGGAACACTTCATGCAGAGGCTAAAGTGCTTCTGCGGTGCTTTAGGGAGGGTGAATCAGCTCCCAATGCTCTGGGGAGAAGCAGCCGCTCACAAATGCACTTGGGGGCCAGGGCTGCTGGCAGGGGCCCTGGGGTGTCGGGGTGTCCTAGCCGGCTGCACCTGCACTGAGTTGCGGGGAGCTGCCGGGCCCCGCCCCTGCCCTCGTCCCCTCTGGTCACCCTGGGTGACGGCAGCTTACTTAACACTTCCTGATGGCTGCTTGGGTTTTAGGGTTTTTCTTTTCCTCTCCTGTTGCAGCAACAGATTAAAACACAACCCCCAGCCCAAGCCATAGGTCCCAAACCTCAACGTGCATCAAGGAGGAAGTGAAACCTAGCAGGGTGGGGGCCCAGGCGGCTGCGCGCCTGCTAGACACACAGAGTCACGGCACACAGTGCGCAGGGATTGGGGCCAGGCGCGAGGACCATGGCAGAGGCTCCCAGCGACCTGGGCTCTGAGGAGCAGGAAGATCTGCTAGCAGAGGAAGGCACAGGGTAAGGGTCTGCGGCCATGGCCTGGGCTGGGAGCTCTGCTGAGGGTAAGAGTCTCGGACAACGCTTACTCCAGGGGTTCCTCCCGGGCCCTTCTCACCAAGAAGGTGGGTGACCCTCGGTCTCCCTCTGCAACTCGGCCTCACTGGGGAGGCCAGTTCCCCCACGAGTCTGTAGGGCCCTAGGTCCAGGGCCAGGACGGCGGGGCTGTGGGAGCCAGGATGTGGCCTGCCTGGCTGCAGAAGGCAGTACCTGCTGTGGGAGGAAGTGAGGCGGGGCGCCCTGGGCCAGGACCCTGGCCTCCTACCCACAGGCCCGTGAGAGAAGCTGCTCTGCCCCGAGACCTGGGAGCTGGCCCGGCCTCAGGAGAAGGGCTACCTGGCCACAGCTCTTCTGGCCATGGTGATGGAGGAGCCCAAGGATGTGGGCAGACACCTGTCCTGAGCGTCAGGCACGGTGCTGGGCAGCTGAGATCTTAGGGGAACATGGGCAGAGGCATGTGGGTCACTAAAAAAGAAAAAAGGACAGACCTCTGTACCCCCAGAGCTGGGCAGCAACGGGCAGGGACGGGGCTCCAGCCTGGTCTGGAGGCAGCAGCCTCCGAGGAGACACTGAGCACCCATCCTGTGCTGGGGTGGGCCTGAGCGTTGGGCCTGGCGCCCAGGGCCCCTGGAGGGCCTGTTGGTGGTCAGGCATGGAGGCCCAGTGGGGCCATGGGCCTGAGTTGCCTGGGATCCGTCTCAGAGGACCTGGGGGCAGGCAGGGCGCTGAGGAGCAGAGGAGCACGTTCTGACAGTCAGGGGTGGGGAGCCCGTGGGGGACTCGAGGCTGGTCCAGAGAAGGACAGTGGGGCTGCTGCCCAGGTGTGTGGAAGGGAAGGAGCCAGACACAGGTGAGGGGAAGATGGCGAGACCCCTGGGGGCCTGCGGCTGCTGCCGGCTGCAGGGCTGCTGGGTAGAGGGTGACCAGCAGGGCCCTGCTGTATGCTGCCGTGTGGAGGGCCCCATCTAAGCAGTAGGGTCTCCACAACCTCGGGTGGTCTTGCCAAGCGGATCCTGGCCCCTGCTCCTGTGCAGATGGCAGGTGGTAGCTCTGTCTGAGCCCACGAGCAGGCCAGAGAGGGGAGCTGGGTGCGTCTGGGGGTTAGGGCGGAGGAGGACTGTCTACCCTCAGCCACTCACTGCAAACGCCAATCTGGAATTGGCTTGTGGGCTACCGAGGGACCCTGACCAGCAGAAGGAGCATCGGAGGCTCAGCAGAGGCCAGGGCTGGCCCTGGCTCAGAACGTGTGAGCCTGGCCCAGGCTGTCAGGGCCACCCGGCCCCTTGGAGGGGCTCCATGCAGCCTTCCTCCAGGTAGGGGCACGTGCAGCACGAGAGGCCATGGAGGGCCGGCACACACCCCGCCAGGTCTGTATACCCCCCCCCCCAGCACACAGGCTGCTGGTTCTGAAAGCAGGGTGACTGGGTGACAGCTGTGTCCCGGCCGGGAAGTGTGTCCTCACGTCAATGCCGTCCCCGGTGCTGGACTTCACTCCTGCCACCTCATACCCATAGAAGGACACAGACTAGGCCGCCTGGCTGGCCCCCCTTCCTCCTCAGCCCTTTCTTGGCCACCCCCCTCCCAGCTGTCTCAAATGCCAGGTCGGAGGGGACAAGGTCAAGGCTGCCCGCAGCGCTGGCAGGCACAGCTGATCCCCAGGCGTCTTGGTGCAGGTCCCAGGGGCCGGGGCTGCCCTGTGCCAGGTCTGTTAGGAGCTGGCTGGAGAGCCAGGCAGACCCTCCTTGAGCCCTGAGGGGTCCGGGGGACCCAAGGACCCTCCCCCAAAGTGTGCAGAGGGAAAGCGTGATATTGACCCGTCAGAATGAAACTGAGACCTGCCGCTGGGTGGGGCTGTCCTTCCACAAGGTGACAGGTCAACTGGGTTTTTCCTCTGCAGGGTGTCAGAGAAGTCCCTGGTACCAGGAGTCGGGGGCCCCCACCTGGGAATCCCCACGAAGGCCAAGGCTGGGCAGGGTCAGCGGGGAGAGCAGGGGAGACCTTGGCATGCTTCCCGTAGAAGCCAGGGGCACTGCTCTGGGGGCTTCAGGACACATTTACCCCAGGCCCACGCAGGATGGCACTGTCCTCCTCCCACTGGGCCTGGGCAGGCAGGTCCCCTGGCCCACCCTTTGGACCCACAGAGCTTTGGTTTCTTCCTGGGGGGACTGTCTCCCTGTCCCAGCTGTCAAGACATTAGCTTGCTTGCCCTTGTTCCTTGGGGGCAGGACATGACATTTACACAGGGTCACAAGTGGCTCTGTTGGGATTTCTGGGTGATGCTGAGGGCATTTTTCCCTTCTGTGCTCCCCAATATGGCCCCTAAGAGCAGGGGTTACCCCCATACTGTGCCAAGTCTTCAGAGGCCACGGAGAGGGGCAGGTGGTCATCAGGGTCCCTCAGGGTCCCAGATTCAACACCTCCAAATCCTGGCGCTCCATGGGGTTGCATGCCCCCAGCCTCACTTATACCAGACCTGACTGTCCTGGCTGGAAGTCACCCATGCCCAAAACCACATGGCAGGGTCCTGCCACCTCCCCCAGCAGACGTCCTGGCTCTCCCCTTGAGCTGTCCCTGGTGCAGCGCTGACCGTCCCTGGCTCACTGCCTAGAAGAGCATCTCTCACGCCCACTGGCGCCTCCCTGGCCAAGCCAAGGGGTGGGAAGGGCAGGGACAGCCCTTTCCTGGGCCATCGGACCCTCTGAACTCCACTTGGAAGTCTCAGGTGTCCTTGGGAGGCCTCTGCATGAGGACTAGGAGTCTACAGGACAGAGCCCCCAGCCCCTGCGCTGGGAGGGGGCCGGGCCCCTATCCCACCCTGGAGGGGGTCTGTGAGGGTGGAAGAATGGGGGCCAGGGCCCTGTTTCGCAGGCTGCTGGGGTCTAGACCTGCAGGCAGCAGCGCCAGGGCTGCTCTCTGAGGGCTCCCTCCGCTCTTCCCCTGGGTCAGGGTCTCAGCCCAGACGACAGGTGGGCCTCTTCCTCCTGCGCCTGAGCCTGTGGGTCACTGGCTTCTCCTCTCCTCTCCTAAGCCCCACCTCTCCCAAGCCCCGCCCCTCCCTGGGTGGATGTCGCAGGCCCCGCCCCTCCCTGGGTGGATGTCGCAGGCCCCGCCCCTCCCTGGGTGGATGTCACAGGCCCCGCCCCTCCCTGGGTGGGTGTCGCAGGCCCCGCCTCTCCCTGGGTGGATGTCGCAGGCCCCGCCCCTCCCTGGGTGGATGTCGCCGGCCCCACCCCTGCTGGTCCCGGAAGCCAGAAGCCCTCCCTCCTGCCCATTCATGGCTTCACCGTCCCCTTACGGAACAATCCTGGATCCCCACTTGGGCAGGGCCAGGGAGGTCTTGGGGACAGAAGGCCTGAAATAGGTTGCCTGACCAGGGTGGCATCATGGGTCTTCAGGAGTCACCCTGCCCTCCACTGCGCTGTGGCCAGCCTGCCTCTGCCTCAGCTTCCCTGGGAGGATGCCGGAGGGTGCCCCTGGGGAAATGCAGGTCTCGGCGGGTGAGCATCTCCACGGGGCAGGGCCTGGGGTCTTTCCCACCGAGTGCTTGGGCTGGCGAGGCAGGTGGGGGCGCGCAGAGCCCCGGACACATTGCTTTTGCTGCAGTGGCTCCGACTGGTACTCCCTGGTGCCCTGCCTCTCCGTGGCCTCAGCCTCCCCATCTGTGACTACTCGGACGCCTGGCTCTCCCACATGGGTCCCAAGACTTGAAAATGCAGGCTTTGGCTTTATCCCGTAGCCCAGTGAGGAGGGTCCAGGACCCTCCTGTTCACAGACAGGAGCGCCTGAGGCTCTGCTGAGCAGATGTCTCCTCTGGGCAGCCTCCGAGTTGGCTTGGGGCACGCAGGGTCCACGCCTCCTGGGCTCCAGCTGGGGTGCCGGGAGCCAGGGTGGGCTGCACCGGGCTGCCCTTCAAGGGAGCTCCACGCCCTCCAGAGTGTGTCTGGGCTGCAGGTGGAGGCTGCCGAGGGCCGGGGTGACCCAGGGGCGCTGCCCAGGCAAAGCGGAGGCTTGAGTTGGTTCTCGTCAAGGTTCCCAGACAGCAGCCCTTAGCTTCCCGCCCTGCCAGCCTCCTGCCTCAGGGAGCCCCTCTTGTCAGGGGCTTCTAAAGACCTGCTGGGAGATGGGCCCGGGGCCACAGGGTGACCACCAAGGGGGATTCCCAGCTGCCCCTGAGGCGGACAGAATCAGGACCTCTGGATGATGCTGTGGTGAGACCCAGATGGGTAGGAGGGGGGACCCCACCCAGGGAGCAGCCCCAGCCCCTTCCCAGGGTTAGCTTCTCTCCAGCCAGCCCTCCTGGCTCCTCAGTGCCCAGGAGCCTGGAGAGAGCCTTGGAGGGCTGTGTGGCGCAGGGTTTATAGGAGATCGGGGATGGGGACAGTCAGGTGGAGGGTGGGTGGAGGTGGGGAAGCCTCTGGTCTTTCCTTGGGGCCAGGACAGTCCTGGCAAAGCTCCTTCTGCTAACTGCCTGCAAGTTAGGAAATTGTGGGTTGGTGGGGAAAGGCCACCACTGACCCCACTGGCTGGCAGAGAGGGGTATCTGGATGCTGGGGAGCAGCCTCTGTCCCCCATAGAGTCCAACCCCCCAGAATGACTAGGGAGGGACTTGGGACTCTGCCCTCCTCAGTGCAGGGCAGGTCTGTAGAAGGCTTGCATAGGGTCAGCCCTGGTACTCCACACCACCAGCCTGGGATCTCTGGTTGCCAGGGTGTGGAAGGAGGGTGCCTACCCACGCACACACACCTACACTCACACCTGCACTCATGCGTGTGTGTGCACCAAGGGTGTCTGAGGTGTCCAGGGTGTTCAGGAGGAACCATCTGCTGGGTGAGGTAGGTCCTCTATGCAGTTCCTTGGCTTTTCCAAAGATGAGCACCGGGATCCCAATCCTGGCAGGTGGGGCCTCAGATCCTGCTCCTTCCTGCCACTGTGGAAGACCAGAATCCCTCCTCCCATATGAGTCTGGGCCCTCCCTCCTGGACAGGACCTCCTCTTGGAGGGTGGTCTCCAAAGAAACCAGGCTGCCTCCTCCTCTCCCCGGTTTCTCTCCTGGAGGAGCTATGGCTCATGATATGAATGGATTCAGCCAGTGTGTTCCACAGGAATCTGGAAAGAAGCCTTTCACATTTCTCCTAGCCCCAGCCCCAACTAAAATCTGACCTTAATGACCACCATCCACCACCTGGCCCTTGCCCCCTGCTTTGGTCCACTTGCCCTTCATTAGAGGTGCTTACTTAGACAGAGGGCTGCACTGAACTGATGAGTGCCCAAGGCATCTGGAGGTTGCTGCCTCGGTCAGTCAGAAGCTTCTCCATCAGAAGCTCCCCAGGAGCTACTGAGCCCCCCAGTCCTTACCTCCTCCACCCCAAGGGACCTCACTGCTCATTGCAGCTCTCACGGAAAGCGTGTGTTTGGGGGATGATGAGAGGGTGTGCTGCTCTTCCCCAGGCTCGGCTCAGCTGCCTGTGTGGTGCTCAGTTTCCTAGGCAGGAAGGTAGGCTTTACTCTCAGGCCATGAGCTCATGAACCATGTCTTGCTCACAGAAGAAATGAAATAAGACAATAATAGAAGAATGAAGGAAGGAAAGTAGGAGGTAGGAACATCTGGATGGATGGCTGGGTGGGCAAATGCATGGGTGGATGGGTGGGTGCATGGATGGATGGGTGGGTGCATGGATGGATGGATGGGTGGGTGGATGGGTGGGTGCATGGATGGGTGGGTGGGTGCATGGATGGATGGGTGGGTGGATAGATGAGTAGATGGGTGGATGAATGGATAGGTCTAGAAATGAGTAAATGAATGGATTGGAATATGGATGCATAGAACAAAAGTATGGAGGTGGATGAGTAGAGAGCTGGAATACAGACAGATAAATGACTAGACTGAAGAATAGAATCATATCTAAAGAGATGAATATATATGAATGAGGGATAGATGGACAGAAATACAACTGGCAGATATAATGAGAGAGCAATGAGTGGAAAGATAAATGTATAAATAATAAATGAATAGCTGGATGAATTGGTGCTGGGCTAACTATTGAAGACATAGATAAGTAAACGGACACCTGTCAATCAGAATGTAGCATTCTTCCTGGAATTGTTTCCCCTGCTGCGCGTGCCGTGTTCCTGCACCTCTCTCTTGTATGTTTTTCTCAACTCTCTTGAAGTAAGCTGCTTTTTCCTTCCCATGAGGCTTTCCTCGACTGTGGTACACAAAATGTCCATCCTCTCCAGAGTTTCTTATTCCCCAACCCAATTCATATTTTCTGAGCATTTGCCATCACATAATATATTACAGTATGTTTACTTATTTGTTTCCACTAAAATGCCAGCATCATAAGAATAGGAACTTTGTTAACACTGAGTCGCCACCCCTTAACAGGGCCTGAAAATCAATATGAATTTGTTGAGTAAACACGCAGACGATGGGTAAATGCGTGATACGTAAGTGGAGAGGTGAATGGAAGCTGGCTGGCTGGCTGGACGCCTGAGCTGGTGGGGGTGGGGAGTGCTTGGCCCTGGTCGAGGTGACCATTCCAGGAGCTATTTTAAGCATTAACTCACTTGGCGGACTATGTGTCAGAAGGACCCACACAGGTGGGTGCACGGCTTGCTAGGATGGGAAGCTGGAAGAAAAGATGGATGTGATGTACAACCAGCCTGGAGAAAGAGAACCTCTAGACAGATCGGTGACAACAGTGACAGAGGAGCATTTGGAGATAGAAGCTTGCATTAAAAGGATAATCCTAGCTAGCCAGACATGGTGAACATATAAACAGTAGTGATGAACACTGATGAGTGGTTGTTCTGTTCTAAAGGGATGGACAGCTTGCAAAATGCTTCTTCTGAGTGTTTTACCTGTATTGAGACATTTAAATATGCAAATGTATGGATGAGTGGGTGGATGGATGGGAGGGTGGGTGGATGGGTGGGTGGGTGGATGGGTAAGTGAATGGATGGGTGGATGGATGAGTAGGTGGATGGATGGGTGGGTGGATGGATGGGTGGATGGATGGGAGGGTGGGTGGATGGGTGGATGGATGGGAGGGTGGGTGGATGGGTGGGTGGATAGATGGGTGGATGGATGGGAGGGTGGGTGGATGGGTAAGTGAATGGATGAGTGGATGGGTGAGTGGATGGATGGGAGGGTGGGTGAATGGGTGGGTGGGTGCATGGATGAGTGGGTAGATGGGTGGATGGATGGCTGGATGGGGTAGATGGGTGGATGAGTGGGTGAATGGATGGATGGATAGGGTGGATGGGTAGGTGGGTGGGTGGGTGAGTGGGTGGAGGGATGGATAGGGTAGATGGATGGGGTAGATGGGTGGGTGGATGGGTGGGTGGATGAGTGGGTGAATGGATGGATGGATGGGGTGGATGGGTAGGGGGGTGGGTGGGTGGAGGGATGGATGGATGCCTGCTTAGTGGACCGATGTAAAGAGAGGCAGATGGACATGGGTATAGAAGGCTGGATGGCTGGATGATTGAAATGATTGACTGGAAGGATGTACCACGTTTATGTAGATAAGTGAATGGATAGGTATGTTGATGAGATGATGAACTGATAAATGATGAATAGCAAGACAGATATCACAAAGAAAGGATGGATGGATGAAGAGGGAAAGAGGGATGGAGGGAAAGGTGGCGGGTGGATGGAGAGATTGATGGCTGGGTGGGTGGATGGATGAATTATCATGAAGCTGACGTCAATATTCTGCACCGCTGTCCACATCACAACACATCCTAGTCACAAGACTGCATATCTGGGCTGCCGTGTTGAAGATCAGCTCTTGCCACTCCCCACCATTGACACTTCTGAAGGTTGGCCACCCTCCTGAGGCAGCCCTCTCCTCTGTGGGAATATTCTTCCTTCTTTTGAACCCAAATTGCCTTGGCCACCTTTCATTCCGGTTGTCTCTCCCAGGACAGGAACAGGAGGCAAGGGCCAGGCGGACGTGCTTTCTTCCCCACCTTCCGGGTTCCTTGGTGTGAGGTGCTGAGTGTGGCCTCCACCTGAGGCCCAGCCCTCCTCCATCTGCCTCTTATCCCGGCAGAATCCTGAGGTCTCTGTGGCTCTGTGGGTGCCGGGTTGGGCAGTGGGCCAGCTGTCTCTGTTGTGCGCTCGACACTCCCTGATCCCTCCTGTGTGGTGGTGGGAGGAGAGGAGATGAGTCCCAGCACTGGGACTGGCCCTGAGGCGGAGCTTGTGGGTGTGTGGCGGGTGATTCACTGCCGTATGAGCACCCTTGTCTCTTGGATGGGTCCATTCCATCGTCCCCAGGTGCCTGTCTGGCCCACTGGGGAGGTCACACTACCTGGGAATGTGAGAAGGGCCCGTCCTCCGCACATGGAGACAGAGGGCAGCTGGGGGTAGATGCAGCGGGGCGTCCAGCAGTGGGTAGATGGGTGAGGCCCTGGCTCAGCCAGGCCTGGCTCTGTGGTCTCGGAACCCGGTGCTCCTGGCTGGGCCTCAGTTTTCCCATCCAGGACGTGGGCACAGTGGCATCTGCCTCTCAGTGGTGGTGCCTGTTGGCGAGCCAGATGTGGGCCAGCTCGCCCAGAGCTGGCCCGCGATGATTCCCTGTGGATGTGAGTCCAGGCCCCATTCAGCCACTAGCCTGCAGTGCTCGGAGTGAGTCACAGGGACTAAGCCCAACCAGAAAAACAAAGGGCTGGGCTGCTTGTCCCTGGGTCTTGGCCAGAGGACAGGACGAGGGGGGTCTGGCTGGCAAGGGTACTGACCGGTGCCCATGGCCACTTCTGGGGACGATGGCTCCCAACTCCAAAGACGCTGAGTGCGTGGTGTCTCTGCCTCCTGCACCTCCCTGCCCTGAGGGCTGTCCGGGGGGCCTTGGGGAAAGCAGCGGCCTCCCCACCTGGGGACCAGGAAGGGTTCCTGGGGTGCCCGGCCGCCCCTGTGGGGAGGCTAAGCAGACGGCTGGGAATAAACAAAGGGAAGATGGAGACCCAGAGGGAGGGGGAAGGAGGGAGGGAGAGGGAGGGAGCGAGGAAGGGAGGGGAGAGGAAGGGGTGGGGGAGGGAAGGAGGGAGGGAGACTGAGATAGGGACAGAGACACCAGAGGGAGAGCCAGAGGAGAGGGGCTGAGGGCGAGCCAGGGCAGGAGGGGCAGCGGGGGGCGGACAGGGCCCAGGCCTGGCGAGGCCAGAGCAGGTCAAGAGCGCGAGGCCAGGAGAGGAGGGCAGCAGGAGGCCCAGGCCAGGGCTAGGGCAGAGGCGACGGCTGGAGAGATGGGGTGGCAGGGGTGTCCAGCGCCCAGAGGGAGCGGTGGGCAGAGGAGTGGGGGACAGCAGCAGCTGCCCAGGGAGCCCGGGGAGAGGCCAAGGGAGGAGGCGAAGGGAGGGAGGGGGCAGCAGTGCTGCCCATCAGCGGCCGCAGAGGTCCGGCTGAGCCCCCGCTGCGGGGCTGGGAGGGTTCTCTCTGACATTTTTACTAGTCTGGGAAGGAGGAGGAGGTGGAGGTGGAGGAGACCAGGGGGGCGGAGAAGGGGCTTGGGGGACAAAAGGGAAGCAGCTGTGAAGCCTCCTGAGGAGGAGAGGGGAGCGGGACCCACAGAGGAGGGACCCCGGCACAGTGGACGGGCCTCAGCCGACAGCTGGGAGCCAGCCCAGGACCCCCAGCCCAGGGCCAGAGGGACCAGGACAGGCAGAGAGAGGGACAGGGACAGGGGAGAGAAGGAGGGGCAGGGGGAGCAGAGGAGAGGGGAGAGAGGAGAGGAGAGGGAGGAGAGGGAGAAGGAGGGGAGAGGAAGGCCAGGAGGCAGAGCGAGCAGCAGGCCGCAGGCGCCAGCGCTGGGAACAGGAGCCTTTGAAGAAGGCGGCGGCGTCCCCAGGGCCGGGGTCAGGCCAGGTCGCCTGGCGGCCGGGCCAGCATGAGCCACTCGGTGCTCCTCAGGAGGAACTCTAGCACGCGGGGCCTGGAGACGCTCTTGAGGTAGGTCCCTCCTGGCCAGGGCAGGTGCCTGTGCAGACCCCGAGAGTGAGCCGTGGCGCCCAGGCTGGGGCTGGTGGCCCGGCCTAGCTCCCCCCGCAGGGCCAGTGCACGTGCCGCAGGCAGACGCAGCTCGAGGTCATCTCCTGCCTGGGCCCTGGTGGCCTGTGCACCCTTCGCAGACCTTCCCGTGCCCTCAGGGTGCAGACTGCAGCAGCCTCCAGGGCCCCGCGCTGTCCTGCCGACCCCTGGGGGACGGTCACCCTTACTTTACTCGCAGCCACGACACTGGCTGACCCTGGGTCTTCAGCCCCACGTGGGAGGCACATGTGCCTTGAGCGCCTGGCCTTGGAACCCTGGTCATGGACACCAGGCCTGGGGCAGCACACAGCCCTCTCCCAGGCTGCGTCTTGTCCTCCGTGAAGTATGCTGGGGGAGCAGCTGCTCAGTGGGTCGTGGCGAGGCCTGCCCGGCCCGGCGGAGCCGGTCGGAGCTGCCACTCTCAGTGGCTAGCTGCTCACTGCCACCCTCTGGGCCGCCTGCCGTGTCCTTCCTCCTTCTCAGGGGGTCTTCTACAGACCCCCTGCAAGGCCGGCTCCCCAGGAAGTCCCTGTGGTCCTCCTGAGCCGGGTGGGGGCTGTCCTCCTCTGCCAGCCAGGCAGATCCGCTCCCTGGCCCCCTTCCCTGCTCGGAGCACACGGTCTCTTGCACCCGGCCACCCCATGCCCGCGAGTCCTGGTGAAGCTGCGGAGCAGAGGCCCAGGTGTGTGGCGGAGGGTTGTGCGGTCTGAGAGGGCCTGGGAGCTGGCTGGCTCTTCACACCTGTCCCCAGACGCAGCTCCAGCCTGCCAGGGCCCTGAGGCAGGGCTGCAAGTCTCAGTCCAGACTCCCCCCCCCACCGCAGCAGGAACGCAGTCCCCAGGGCCGCCATGGTCCCCAGAGAGCTGTGACAGGGGCTTGGAAAGTGCCTGGCATCCATCCCCAGCACCTCTTAACAACTAGGGAAACTGAGGCCACTGCCCCCACACCAGGGCTGGGCTGCTGCCCGCTGACCAAGAGCGTTCAGAGGGCATGCCGGGCGTGGAGCTTGGCAGGGTAGGACCAGGCAGAAGACAGTGGGAGGGGCCTTGAGGCCAGGTCCTGTGAGCAGCTGGCCGGGTCAGGGGAGAAGGAACTGTCCCCTGGGAGCTGGGCTCTGGGAGAGCAGGGAGAGCCAGGGACGCAGCTTTCAGCAGTGAGGAGTGGGTGTCAGCCCACCGCCACCCTCGAGGACCCTGAGCCTGTGGAGGGCCAGGGTCACCCCCAGGCACTCATATATGCTACAACCCAGGACAGCGAGCCCTGTCCCCCACCTATGGCCGTAGTTCACATCTGACCATTTTTACTTCCCCAGGCCCTGGCAGGCAGGCCCGGCCTGGTCCCTGTTAGATGAAAAACCAGGCTCAGAGAGGTTAAGTGATTCACCCAGGGACAGCCAGCAGAGACCAGTAAGCCTGCCTCCCACAAATACCCTTGTCACCCCAGATCCTTCCCCAGGGACTCCCCAGCTCTCTCACAGGCCTGGAGGCAGGCCTTGCCTGTCTTCTCTGGGACAAGATCTAGAGGGCTCTGCTGGGCACCAGCCGTGGCCAAGGTGTAAATTGAATTCAGTTTAAGCTCATTAAAAAGGATGCTGTGGGTCAGCGGAAAAATGTGACCTCCTGACCCACCTGCTCTCCTTGTCTACACCAGGGTGTGAGTGGGGCTTGTGCGGCCTGTGGCCACCCAGACCGTCTGTCCCCCGCCTCAGCCCACACAAGGCTTCAAGCGGACAGGGTCGGGCCCCAGGGCCTATGTCCCCACTGTCCCCGCTTTGGCAATCTGCCCACACCCCAACACCCTCCTACCTGCCCCTGGTGGAGTCCAGTCCCTCCCAGGCCCACCCAAGGCCAGGATGGTGTTCGGGTGGTCAGAGACTTGCGCCTCCTGGGTCACCCTGGTCCTGCGGCCCCCAGGGGCTGGCATTGTGAGGGGCCAGGCTGACCTAGAGCACGCTGTAGCTGGCACAGAGGGAGGGGCTGGGCCAGGCCCACCTTGGCCGATACCCCCGTCGGGCACACGGGCTCCGCTGCCCCTGGACGCCTTCCAGCCTGGGCTCCTGGAGGCCTGAGCCCCTCTGTCCCCTGGGTCTGGGGCACATGTCCACCCACAGATACTATGGTCTTCTGCATCTAGGGATCTCCCCAGGGCTCTGGGCACCCTGGTCCGAGGGCCTCTGGGGACCCGTGTGGCCAGTCGGGCAGGGGATAGGGCTGGTAGCCTGCTGGGCTGGCCCCCACAGGGGTGGGGAAAGCAGCCTCCAAACCACAGTGTCCAAAGGGGCGTGGCTGCCGGGCCCATCCAAGGCCTGCGATCCTGAGGGTGGGGTAGCCCCCGCCCTGGCAGGGCCCGGCGTCTGGTGGGCGGCACCGTCTCCGGCCGGGTGGTCTGTTGGCCAGAGCCCATCCTGCCCGGAGCCCGGCTGAGCCAGCAGCAGGGGGTACAGGGACCAAGTGGCCCAGCCCCTGGGCAGGGTGTCAGGGCCAGAACCCAGAGGGCTGTGATTCCCATTCCGGTCCCAGCCGGCAAATCAGAGCTGGGCAGACCGGGCAGCGAGCAGCCAGGGTGCCCGGGCCTCTGGGACTCACCTGCCTGCTTCTGGCTGCTGGAGCCCCCGGGGTGCCCTGCGGCCCCTGGGACCCTCCGTGGGGTTGGAGGGGGCACTGCCCCCAGGGACCTGTGCAGCACTCAGCGGTTCAGCAGAGGATGGTGGCCGGGCTGACCTCAGAGGCCTTCAGAGGGCAGGTGGGCCTGCAGGCGACAGGTGGGCGCTCAGAGTCAGAACCTCAGTGGCCGGCCCCCGCCGGGGCAGGCGCAGGGAGAGGGGTCTTCAGGCCTGGCCCCAGGTGCTCGTGGTCTTGGCCCTGTACAGGTGGGCTGGTGTCCCCCTGCCACCTTCAGGGCCGGAGTGTGGCCCTGGGCTGGCTGCTGCCTGGGACAGGCGAGGAAGTGAGGAGGTGGCACCTGGAGGTGTGGTGGGGTGGAGCCTGGCCTGGGAGCATGAGGGTCTCCACGGAGGACGTGTCCTGCCAGGCCGGAGGGGACTGACAGCCGGAAGACCCTGGCGGGAGGGCAGGGCAGGGGCCTTCGGAGGAGCAGGCGCAGGGGCAAGCCTCGGCGGCCAGGCAAGGGCACCGGCAGGAGCGCTGGCAAGTCCCTCCTCTGTCACCTGCACTTTGCGGAGGGGCACTGTGGGCCAGGGGGCTGAGCAGGGTGGCGCCGGGTGCAGGGGGTGGTGGGAAAGATGGGAGCGGTCTGGACAGTCAGGGCAAGCCCTCATGGCAGGGACGGAGGACAAGAGGGAGAGAAGAGGGAGGAGACCAGGGGAGGACGAAGGAACCGGAGGAGGGACAAGTGGCTGCTATCCTGGGACGGCCGCCAGTGCTGCTGGTCCTCTCCCTGGAGGTTGAGGGAGGCTCTTCCTGCCTCCTGCAGCCTCTGCCGGGCACCGTGCTGGGGCCAAGGGGCTCGCTGACCCCGTGCTCCTACCCCCCTGAGCCTGGACGGCTGCGGGGGTTGCTACGAGGACCCTGGTGTCCTGGGCAGGGTCCTACTTTGGCCCTGTCCTGCAGCAGTGCCGGTCTGGCCCTCAGCCTTGGCTGGGGCCTTGGGATCTGAAGACCAGAGTGGACCTCAGCCACTGTGACTCCCAGAGGGACGAGGGTCTCCCCAGCCGGCTGAGGCTGGCCCTTCGGGTTGGAAAGCAGAGCTTCAGGGTAGCGGAGCAGCTTGCCCAGCACCCTGGGGCAGGAGGAAGCCGGACGGGGGCGCGCAGGAGAGGGACGGAATGACTGGCCCCTGAGGGGCTCAGCATCCCTCAGGATCTGGAAGAGGCCGAGGGGCCAGGCAGGCACCCGGGCTCCACAGGCAGACCTGGGGACAGCCCGGGGCGAGACGTGGGGAGGCAGGAAGACGGGGGGCACTGGGGGCACAGCCGGGCACAGGCAGGGGAGTGCCAGCTGCGTGGCCGAAGGGTGCCCCTGCGCCTGCTCCCGCCCAGGGGGCAGCCGAGGTTGAACAACGCGGACGCGTTTGGACAGGGCGCCCTTGGGCCGCGTCTGTGGGCAGAGCCGCCTTGAGGCCACAGCCGGCCAGGGCGGGAAGAGGAGGCATGGCCGAGCCCAGAGCTGGCCAGCCACCATCGCCTGTCAGGGAGAGTGCCAAGCCTCGCCTGGCGAGCCCTGCGCAGGAGCACTGTCCAGTATGGAGAGGAGACACAGTCCGGACCCCGTCCCCGTCCCCCGGAGGCGGCTCTGGGGGTCGGTGCAGACACTCCCCAGGCGCAGCCGCGTCTCGCCCCTGCAGGGAATGCTGAGCTGGGCCCAGCAGGGGCTGCTGGGCACTGAGCCCCTGCGACATGTGGTCAGTGACACCAAGAACAGAGAGGCCTGGGACGAGCGTGCACAGTGCCGGGAGGGAGGACGGACAGGCGCAGGACCAGTGGGGACCACAGCCACACCAGGATCCAACAGGCCAGGAGGGCGAGGCCTGACCTCTGACCCTAGGTCCCCAGGGGCAGGCCTGACTGAGCAGACACAGGCAGAGACTTAGAAGAGTCACAGTGCTGGGGCGAGGAGGCTGTCAGCATCAAGTTGACCATGGAGCACATCACAAGAGGTAGGGCACCCAGACCAAGGGAGGTGACTGGCTGGACATCTAACTGGGTTCTGGTCCCCACACTGAGGGCAGAGGTGGATGGGCCCTGACCTGATCTCTGAGGAAAGTGTGGGATGGGGAGCTGGAGGAGGCATCCTATTTCCAGTCTCATGGGGTCTTTAGGGCAAGACTCTGGGCTCCACAGAACCCAGTCATAGCTCCGGAGAAGGTGCCGGGCCTGACCCCTGAGGTCCGAGCTGTCTGCTGGGGCGCGGCTACCTTCCCCATGGGTGTGTGGGCAGAGCTGGGGTCCGCCCAGCGACTTGGGTGGTGTGATGGGGAGACCTGGGCTGTGGCTACCTGACCAGCACTGGCAGCTGGGCTCCCCAAGGGGCAGTGTGTCCCCAGGGGGTCACCACCTCCACTCCAGGGCTGCAGTTCCAGGCACGTGGCAGGGGCTGCAGGGGGCAGCTCTCAAGGGAGGGACTCTTCCCACCTCCAGAGCAGAAGGCAGAGCAGTGGTGGGCAGCGGGGGGCCGGGCAGTGGTGGGCAGCCGGGGCTGGGCAGTGGTGGGCAGCGGGGGGCCGGGCAGTGGTGGGCAGCCGGGGCCGGGCAGTGGTGGGCAGCCGGGGCTGGGCAGTGGTGGGCAGCGGGGGGCCGGGCAGTGGTGGGCAGCGGGGGGCTGGGCAGGCAGCTCCCTCCAGGCAGGGTGGGGGCAGGGGTGGGATTTGGTGCTGGGAACAGGATGCAGCAGGTGGGGACCCAGGGGACAGATGCCTGCCGATGACCCTGGCGCTCAGGGTGGGGTGGGAAGGGCTCTGGGGTGCAGCTGCACAGCTGGCCCCAGGCCCTCCTGGATGCCCTCAGCTGCGGCCCTGCGGCTGTCCCCCTGTGCCCATTGTCCAGTGGCTGCACCCTTCTCGCTGGCGGCCTCTCCCCACACAAGCCCCCAGGGCAGGACAAGCAAGAGGACCCTGCCCCTAGGCCTTCCTGCCACGGCCTCCCCACAAACCTCGCCAGAGCGGCCGACGGCAGCCGACGGCAGCCGTGTCTCCCGGCCCCGCCAAGGCCTGTAAGCAGGGACAGACACCATGTTCGGGCCCTGCCCTCCAGGGAAGAACTGACCACCCTGGGCCCGGGGGATTGGCAGGTGGGGGGTGGGGAGCTGGGCCCTGGGGCTGCAGCCCAGGTGGGGACCTCGGGGCCTGGGATGGCAGCAGGCGAGGCGTTGCTGTCCCCTCCCCAGGGCCAGTGGAGACGCCCCAAGGCCGGGCTCATCCTCTCGAGGTAACCTGCGGGTGGCCTGCGCGGCAGCTGAGAGCTGACTGGTAGCCGGGGGCCACCAGGGCCAGGGCGCTAAGGGGGGCCCGTGGGGCAAAGGCAGAGGGGAGGCCAGGGCTGGCTGGAGGGGTCCCCAGTGAGCGGAGCGCTCGCAGAGCCAGAGGGGAGGGAGGTGGGTGGACCTGGGCGGCCGCGGCCCCTCCCTGGGCCAGCCCCTCGTCATGAGCTCCAGGCCGTGGGGCCGGCAGGGGCAGAGCCGCCTTGGCTTTGGGGGTTCTGGCTGGAGGCAGCGGGCTCCCCACGGTGGGGAAAGAGGAGGTGCAGGGTGCCCTGCGGGGCCACACAGGCGGTGGAGGTGGGAGAGGGGCCAGCGCTCAGCAGCAGTGCCCTCCAGGTCCAGGACCCTCTGTGACAGGCGTCCAGGGAGGCTCCCAGACGATCTGCTGCCCAGGCAGGGGGGAGGTGGGCAGGGGCCCTGGGAGGCCTCGGCTGGGCCCGGCCTGCTCCTGGGCGCAGGACAGCCCAGAGGAAACGCGCTGCTCAGGGGTCCCCACTCTCACCCTCCGAGCAGGGCCGTGGTCTCCCTTCTTCTGCCGAAGGCAGTGGACGCTGGGGAGGGTGAGCCTGGGCCTGGGTGCGAGTCAGGGGAACCGGGGCCTGTCCCTGGCCACCTTCCCTGGCTGGGTTCCCTCAGGCACCCGTCCCTGCCACGCCAAGGGCAGCCACGTGCCCGACTGGCAGCTGGCTCTGGCTCTGGTTCTGCCCGGCTGAGCCTCTTCCCTCCCTGCCCGGAAACTTCCATGACTCCCACAGCCCTGAGCCACTCAGCACTCTGTGACCTTCCCCTCCCCGGGGTGTCACGGCCCTCCAGAGAGGTCCCCTCCAGGAAGGACCCTATTGAAGTCACCAGAAGAGCCGGCCACGTGTGTGGCCAGGCTGGGCTCTGTGTGGGCCGTCCGCCTGGCCCGAAAGAGGAGACTGCAGGCCGCCAGGTTGGAGACTGAGTGTCAGGCTGGCTCCTGGTTCCAACTCCTGCCTGGACCATGTGCTGGCCACACTAGAACCAGCAGAGGCCAGGCAGTGTCCCGGGTGGCCATGCTGACCAGGGGAGCCCCGAGGGCCATACCTGGGCCAGGAGGGTAGGGGACCCCTGTGCTTCTGCAGACCCCCAACTCAGCTCCTCTCTGCCACCTCTGACCTGTCCATGTGCTACCCTTGGGGTCCCCAGAGGTTCCCGTCCCCAGGGCCTGTGGGGCCTCCTGCAGCTGTGCCTTGGTGCTGGCTGTCCCCGGGGGATCCCCACACTCCCCCTGTGCACGCCCAGGCTTGACTCAGTGTCTCGCCAGACCATGCCCCTGGTTCTGCCTCTCACACAGACGGACGCCGGGCCAGCTCTGGAGTCCCTGTCCCTGTTCCCCATGTCCAGCACAGCCCTCCACCTTCCTCCTGCCTGGATCCCTCCTCCCTACCCACCCTGCTGGCCCTTCCCAACGCAACTGGGGCGTCCTGACATGATTCAGATCTGGCCACACCCAATCCAGCCGAGGGGACAGCCAGGGCCACCGAGGGCCCTCCCCAGCTCTGCCACCTTCCTGACTTTACCCTCACCCTTGGCCTTTCTCTGGCCCCAGGACCCCTGCCCATCTTTCAGACCGAAGTTCCAGGTCACCTCCCTCCCCTAGAGAGTGGGACAGGGTCATGGCAACTCCCCTGGGATGGTGATGGCCAGGCATCTGGGGGCGGAGGAGCCAGGTTCCTGTGCCCTCTCCCAGCCCCCAGCAGAGAACACCTGCCCTCCTGCCCTCCTGCCCTCCTGCCCTCCTGCTGGCTTGGGCTGTGCTCCTGGCTCACCTGGCACATGTGCCTCCAGTGGCCTCCCCAGGATGAGTGACAGCCAGGCAGAACCACACCCAGGCCAGCTCCCTGGGGACAAGGGGCCTGCTGAGGGTGGCCCAAGGTGCGGGTGCAGGTTCTGCTCTGCCACTCTGTCCCCAGGCTTCCAGGACAGACCTGTCCTCTGCCTGTGGGGGCCTTCTTGTGAGTATCATGGGCAGGGTGCATGCTGTCCCACTACCCTCTGGAAGCCAGGGCTCATGCCCCTGTGTCTGTCCCTTCTCCCCAGGGCTCTGCAGTGGCTCAGGGGCAAATGTCCATCCTGGTGGACAGTGTATGAGATGCTGGGGCATCTGGGCTCTTAAAAGGCCACAGAGACTCTGGTGGTCGCGGGGAGCCACCAGCCACCTCCCAGGCCTCCTGGTCACCTCCAGCCTCCTAGTCTCCATTGTCCAGGAGACTTGGGGTCAGGAGGGTACGGGGAGCGTGAAGGAGAAGTTGTTCCTGGGCATTCTTGCTTTGGTCCCAGTCCCCCAGCTGAACCCTCACGTTCTCCCCAGGACTGGGGACAAACCCTGCCTGATCTTCAGGCTGGGCTGGATGGGGCAGTCACATGAGTAGCCTGCAGGGGGCAGAATTGGGACGGGTACTGAGTCTTGCTGCCCCTGCAGGAACTATCCAGAGGGGGATGGTGGGGCTGGGCAGCTGGGAGTGTCCAGCCCGGGAAGGGCATTTTTGGCATCTCAGTGGGGACTGGGAGACAGGACTGGGGGTAGTGTGGAGGAAGAAAAAGAGACTGGTGTCCCGAGTTGGGGGCGGCAGATGGTGGACATGGTCACCGGGAAGCTCTGAGCTCAGGGAGCCCCACTGAAAGTGGGGAGAGGGTCTGGGGTCTGTGCGAGTCGTGCACGTGGACAGGGCTGAGCCCCGTGCTGAACCGGGCTGTGCCGGCTTGGGGAACAGGGCCCCCGGCCTGTCAGGCTGAGCCCTGGGCCCCGGAGCCAGAGCAGACGCAGGAAATGGCTGATTGCATTCAGCTCAGGAACACCAAATCCCTCGCAGCTGCGCTTGGCGGGGCCTGGCCCCGGGCGGGGCGGCCATCGCCAGAGTCCTGACAGCTCTGCAGAGCGTGCCAAGGGTCTGGGCCGCGGGCCGGGGGCGCCTTTCCCAGGCCAGAGGCCCCCACCCCACCCCAGGAGAGCGGCCCCTTTCAGTTCCCAGAACGGAGCCCAGCTGTGGAAGAGCGAGGGTGAGGTCATGGGGAGGGGGCCGCATGACTCACATCCTGGGGCAGGCGGGAAGGGAGGAGGCAGGGAAAGGGGCCCAGAGGCCTCCTTGTCCTTGGCTGCTGGGTCAGGAGCGGGGGCTGGTGGGACTTCTCCCCAGCGTGGGAGACCCTGCCCTGCACCTTCCCTGTCCCCCAAGCTTCTATCCAAGGAGGGCTAAGTGGGGGTGCCCCTTGGAGGAGCCCTGGCTCTGGAGCGGCCACGTTCCCAGAAAACACACCTTGGCCTCCCCCCAGGCCCTGCTTACTGTTGTCTGGGTGATGTGCAGGAAAACAGTCAATAGTGAGGTGGGGGCACCCCAGAAGGAGCCTGGGAGGGGGCAGGACCTGCCGTTCCCATGCCCTGCTCCTACGTCCTGGGTGTGCAGGACCAGGGACGTCCAGGTGTGGGCCAGGGTTGTGTGGGGTGCCCACTGGGCACAGGAGAGCAAGTGTGTGCACGTCCACCCTGCTGGGTGGGAGCTGGGAGCAGCTTCACGTGCTCACGTGGCTCTGCCCGTGGGCCCCGTGGGGCCCCGTGGCCTTGGTTCGGTACCCCCGGGGGTTTGCACCCCTTTCTTTGTGCTTTTGGAGGTTCTTGGCTTGATGGAGGGGTCCGAGGAGCAAGACTGACCCTGGTCCCACTCAGAGGCCACAAGGGAGCAGGGCCAGCCCCAAGAAGAAGCTGAGGCTCTGCCTGGGGACCCAGGCCCACATGCCCACTTGGGCACATGCGTCCTGTCCACACACGCTCCAGAACCTCCCTCCACGTGCGTGTGCAGACTTCAAGGCACACCCAGCCTGTGCCCACAGAGAGCAGAGGTGGGAACAGCTCACCCTGCATGGGCTTTCCCAGGGGTTGCCCGGGCAAGGCAGGGACACCCCCACCTGCCCACTCTGGCTGTCCACTAGGAGACGGCTGGTGTGCATGGGTGCTAGCAGGAACCCCAAGAGCAAGGAGCTCCCCCTCCCTGGCCGGCAGAGGCCGCAGAGCAGGAGGCTGGCCTCTCTGCGGGTGATGGGAGCCAGGTGTGGGGAGTTGAGGGCTTCACGGGCTGCAGTTGGAGGCCCTGTGAGGATGAGGCAGGCAGCTGGCCGAGGGAGGTGCAGTCCCATGTGGCTGGGGGGGCCGTGCTGGAGCCTGAGGAGAGGCCTGGCTTTCGTCTGACAGGCTTAGGGGAGACCTGGGGAGATTAGATCATGTGCTGGCAGGGCTGCCTGGCCAGGGGACGGAGGCCCAGAGGGGAGCGGGCTGTGGGGTCATGTGGCGGACACCGGCCGGGAAGGACTGAGACCCCGGCAGAGAGCTGCAGCCCGGTACCAGCTCTGGCCTGGGCTCCTTCCTGGTGGAGGGGGCAGTGAGCCCTGTAGCTGCAGAGACCCTGGAGCCCCCCAGCTCCAGGTGAGCTGGGGGTCGGCTGGGATGGCCGAGCTGTGGTGCCTGCTGGACAGCAGTGGCTAGAGAGCTAGGGGCCAGGGCTCCAGATCCCCAGGCCAGCCTTGTGCCTTCCTCTGTTTGTTTGTTCCCAACCCTGCTGTGAGGGACTCTTCCGAGAAGCCTGGGGTCAGGGCACTCTGAGGGCAGCTGAGCAGCCCAGAGACTAGGGCCTCCACCTTGAACCAGCCCAGAGACTCCACAGAGGACTCTGAGCTGAGGGTGGGGTGCCCGACAGGGGGCCCAGCTGTGGACTGGACACATGCTCGGTGGACGTGCGAAGGGGCTGAGGCTGGACAGGACCACATGCTGGGAGGCTGACGCAGGCCTCCTACCGTGACTTGGTGGCAGGGCCACCTCCTCCTGACGCTCGGTGCTGAGGAGCAGGAAGGCCTGCCCAAGTCAGGTGGGGTGAGGGTGGCTGGCTGGCCGGCCACCTGGTGTCTGCTGTCCAAGGTGTGTGAGCACAAGTGGCCAGGGTCATGACCCCCAGCCATCTCTTCCCAAGCCCTGGTGCTCTAGGTCCTCGTCCAGTTGGGCCTAGGGAGGCGGGAAAGTAGGAGGGGACAGTTTTGAGTTCCATTTTGGTTTCTTCAGGCCCACCTGGACACTGAAGCCCCTCCATCCCCAGGAGAGTACCTGGATGCCCAGATGCATGGGGCCCAGGGCCTCCACCTGGACCAGAGGCAACTTCGTGGCTTGGTGCATGGCCTCTGTTTTAAAGATGGGAAAACTAAGGCCGAGAGAACTGGTCCAGGGCTGTCCACCGCTCTTACCGGGTGACACCCTGTCTCCGCCATGGCGTGACTGTCCCTCTGTGTCTCCCTCCAGGCTCACCACTCAGTGGAGTGTGGAGGATGAAGAGGAAGTGGCCCGGGAGCAGCGCCGGCGGGAGCGGATGAAGCAGGACCAGGATGAGGGTGGCCCCTACCCAGACCAGCCGGAGCAAGAGGCCCTGTAAGCCCCCTGGCCCTGGAGCCCTGTGTGCTGTGGCCCAGGGCCTGGGTACAGGGTCAGGCCCTGGGCTTTGAGGTCCCAGGGTAGGACGACTCAGAGCAAGGCAGTGCTCTTAGGGCAAGGGTGGTCAGCAGCCTTGGGTGACCCCATCTGCCAGATGCCTGCCTGGCCAGAGGGTGCGCAGAGCCACGAAAGGCCGCCCCTCCCAGCCAGGATCCTGGGGTCTGACTCAGGCTCTGGACACTCTGCCTGGTCCCAGCCCTCGCTTGGACCGGTGCTGACCCCGGCCCCGGCCCTGGCCCCCGAGCCCCCCGCCCAAGTTCCCTGCTGCCGGTGACTCACAGAGGCCACGTCCAAGTTGGCGGCCACAGGCCTGCTCGTTTCCTCCCCGGGCCCAGGAGGCCTCCGCGGCTGGGCTGGGCTGTTTCTCCAATAATGCTCCCCTTCCTCCTGGCCCTGTTTTGTTCCATTTTCTCCGAGTCAGCAGCTTAGGGCGGGGTGGGGTGCTGCAGCGGTCATGGTCCCTCGGCCAGGTCTCTCAGTCACCCTGAAGCCTGAGAATCCCTTCTAGCCCCCAGCCCCTGCTCCTGCAGAGCTCACCTTGTTACACTGGAGAGCCCGTGAGGACGGCTCAGGGCTGGAGTCTGGGCCGGGGCAGCTTGGAGAGCCCTAGCCCTACTCCAGGGGAGCCCTAGGACCATGGGGGAGGCCCAACCCTGCTCCAGGGGAGCCCTAGGACCATGGGGGAGGCCCAACCCTGCTCCAGGGGAGCCCTAGGACCATGGGGGAGGCCCAACCCTGCTCCAGGGGAGCCCTAGGACCATGGGGGAGGCCCAGCCCTGCTCTAGAGGAGCCCTAGGCTCATTGGGGAGGCCCAGCCCTGCTCCAGGGGTGCCCTAGGCCCGTGGGGGAGGCACAGCCCGGTTCCAGGGGAGCCCTAGGCTCATGGGGGAGGCCCAGCCCTGCTCTAGAGGAGCCCTAGGCCCATGGGGGAGGCCCAGCCCTGCTCTAGAGGAGTACTAGGCTCATTGGGGAGGCCCAGCCCTGCTCCAGGGGAGCCCTAGGCCCATGGGGGAGGCCCAGCCCTGCTCTAGAGGAGCCCTAGGCTCATTGGGGAGGCCCAGCCCTGCTCCAGGGGAGCCCTAGGCCCATGGGGGAGGCCCAGCCCTGCTCTAGAGGAGCCTTAGGCCCATGGGGGAGGCCCAGCCCTGCTCTAGAGGAGCCCTAGGCCCATGGGGGAGGCCCAGCCCTGCTCCAGGGGAGCCCTAGGCCCATGGGGGAGGCCCAGCCCTGCTCCAGGGGAGCCCTAGGACCATGGGGGAGGCCCAGCCCTGCTCTAGAGGAGCCCTAGGACCATTGGGGAGGCACAGCCCTGCTCTAGGGGAGCCCTAGGACCATGGGGGAGGCCCAGCCCTGCTCTAGAGGAGCCCTAGGCCCATGGGGGAGGCCCAGCCCTGCTCCAGGGGAGCCCTAGGACCATGGGGGAGGCCCAGCCCTGCTCTAGAGGAGCCCTAGGCCCATGGGGGAGGCCCAGCCCTGCTCCAGGGGAGCCCTAGGCCCATGGGGGAGGCCCAGCCCTGCTCCAGGGGAGCCCTAGGACCATGGGGGAGGCCCAGCCCTGTTCCAGGGGTGCCCTAGGCCCATGGGGGAGGCCCAGCCCTACTCCAGGGGAGCCCTAGGACCATGGGGGAGGCCCAGCCCTGCTCTAGAGGAGCCCTAGGCCCATGGGGGAGGCCCAGCCCTGCTCCAGGGGAGCCCTAGGACCATGGGGGAGGCCCAGCCCTGCTCTAGAGGAGCCCTAGGCCCATGGGGGAGGCCCAGCCCTGCTCCAGGGGAGCCCTAGGACCATGGGGGAGGCCCAGCCCTGTTCCAGGGGTGCCCTAGGCCCATGGGGGAGGCCCAGCCCTACTCCAGGAGAGCCGTAGGACCATGGGGGAGGCACAGCCCTGCTCTAGAGGAGCCCTAGGCCCATGGGGGAGGCCCAGCCCTGCTCTAGAGGAGCCCTAGGCCCATAGGGGAGGCCCAGCCCTGTTCTAGGGGAGCCCTAGGCCCATGGGGGAAGCATAGCCCTGTTTCAGAGGAGCCCTAGGCCCATGGGGAGGTATAGCCCTGCTCCAAGGGAGCCCTAGGCCTGTGGTGGAGGCCCAGCCCTGCTCCAGGGGAGCCCTTGGCCCACGGGGCGGTAGAGCTCTGCTCCAAGGGAGCCCTAGGCCTGTAGGGGAGGCCCATCCCTGTTCCAGGGGAGTCCTTGGCCCATGGGGAGGCCCAGCCCTGCTCCAGGGGAGCCCTAGGCCCGTGGGGGAGGCATAGCCCTGCTCCAGGGGAGCCCTAGGCCCGTGGGGGAAGCATAGCCCTGCTCCGGGGGAGCCCTAGGCCGATGGGGGAGGCCCAGTCCTGCTGGGGGGACCTCAGATGGAGGCAGTGTTGCCCTCAGGGGTTCTGACCATGGGGAGCAGAGCCTAGCCATGGGCCAGCTCTGAGGCAGATGGGTCTCCCTCTCTTGGGGCCCAGGGTCGGCTGGAGGGAGGCCGGTGAAGGGGAGCAGGGGCACATCTAACACCTCTACTTCTCTCCAGCCTCGGAGTGAAGCCCTCGGAGGCCCCTGAACAAGACGAGGAGGACGAGGGTTTTGGTGACTGGTCCCAGAAGCCACAGCAGCCAGCTCAGCAGCACTGGGTTGAGGAGGGGGCCTTGGATGGCGGAGAGGGCCCCGGGGCTGACAGTCCAGAGGGCAAGCAGGACAGGCAAGTGGGGGTGGAGGCCCCAAACTGCACCTACCCAGCAGCCTCTGAGTGCGTTCCCAGCCCGCTCCCCAGTGCCCATGGCTGTGAGGGAGGAAGGAGGAAGGGAATGAGACAGCAGGGCGGCGGGGAGGGGGCTGCAGGGCGGGCGGTGAGGAAATTTCATTCCTGGGCTCCCCAGGGCCCCTGGGCCCCATCCAGACCAGCTGCGGCGGGGGTGGGCGGTGGGAGTGGGGGGCTGGGGGCGGCCACATCAGCGCACAGCTGCAGCCCACTTACGTAATGCTAGCTCTGCAGCCCCGGCCGCCACCCCCCTCCCTGGGGGCTGGCTGATCTCCATTCCCACGGAGGGGAGCAGGTATTTCCAGATGTGTGCCTGCGAGTCAGCCTGGGGAGGGGGGACACACTTTCCAGATGTTTGGACGTGTGTGCCTCTGAATTAGGGCGGTTGGGGCCCAAAGCAACTCTGGGCCCACGGATGGGGTCTGTTCCCAGACCCTCACCTTGCCCTCCCCCAGCTCGGTGTCTGAGCTGCTCTTCGTAACCCAGGAGCTATTTGCAGGAAGACCCCCAGCCCCAGCCCATCAGGCCTGGGCATGGTGGGCCTCCAACCCTGCTCAGAATTCTGCCCCCAGCTTGGGGCCAGAGCCTCAAGTAGCCAGAGCCTGTGGCCGTGCTGCCCACAGTCCCTGATCCAGAGCCCGAGGCCCCTCTGAGGCCCCCAGCCAGCCAGAGTGCTGGTTCAGCCCTCCCCCGTGTCACTGCTGCCCCCCTTTTCACCTACAACCAGGCTCCCACACCTGAGGTCCCCTGCCTGTCCGGGCCCTGGTCCTGCCTGCCCACTCCTCAGCTTCCCTGCGTGGCCTTGGTCTCCCCTGCACACTGTGGGTCTCTGAGAGGGAGCGGCCGCCCGACTGGCTGGCTTCATCCTGCCCCCGCCCAACAGCAGGGGGCGCTTTTGCTCTTCTGGTGGATCTCTGGGCCCCTGCAGCCTCCACCCCACCCACACCTGCCTAACCACAAGGACAGTCAGCTCCTGAATGGCCTCTCTGTGTGGCTGCCCTGCCCTGGCTCAGACCCCGGCCCACCTTGGGCGGCTGGGTCTGGGTCTTGGCTGGCATGTACACCAAGGGGCCTGAAATCATGGAAAACCCAACAATTCACCATCTTCTTCTCCAGGTTCAGTCCCGCTCAGATGCAGAGCCACACCCATGGCCAGCAGGCCGCCCTGTCTCCCTGTGGCCCCTCTCTCCAGTCAGGCCGTCCCGACCCTCGCCTCGCCCACCACCTGACCCAGGCCCCCAAAACTTCCCCCGACTCCTCCCTCCCTCCCCTGGACGTCCTGCTCTGCGAGCCACTTGCCCACACACAGAGTGGGGCAGGAGCAGGCAGGAGGTTGTGGACAGACGGGCTGGCCTCAGAGGGGGCTGTAGGGAGGGGTCCAGCCCCAGCGCCTGGGTGGCCCTGCACAGCCTGGACCAGGCAGTGGCTGCTCTTCTGGAAGGGACCTCGGGCCTCAGCACAGGACTAGGAAGTGGGGCTGGCTCTGGGGTCCTCGGGCCTCCTTACCCCAAGAAGCTGGGGTCCCAGAAGAACTCAGCAGTCAACTCATTGGACTGCCGTCGTTTTATAGATGGGGAACTGAGTAGGAATGGGAGAGGACTCGGGCCAGGCAGCTGGGTGGCCCTCAGTCGGTTTTGCCTGTTCAACCCACAGGTCCTGCCAGCGAACCTGTGGAAATGAGATCAGTGATGGGCTGCGTCAAGCCAGTGTCCACCTGGAACAGCTAGGTTTGAGCCAGGAGGGGTCTAGCCCAGAGGAGCCTGTCCAGGGCCACCAGGAGGTGGCAGAGGCTGGGGAGGCAGAGGAGGTGAGGGCTACTCCAAGGGTCCGAGCACCCGCCCACCCCTACAACACCCCGTGGGTCCCGTGATCAGTACAGAGAACCAGCTCCCCTGCCCCCGACTGTAGCTTCCCAGGCCCACACTGTGGGGGTGGTGGGGCTGGGCGACCTCTGGGCAAGTTCTCTCCACGTCACCAGGACACTGCCCTGCTGTTAAGAATTCCAGAACTGGAGTGTGTCAGGGAGACAGCACCTGAGGCCCAGCCAGGGGAAAGCGCCGGCTTCAGCAGGGCGGGGGCTGGAGGAGGGCTGCAGGAGGGGTCACCTGGTTGTCTGGGCTTTCTATCCACAGCACCAGAGATGTCAACAGCCCAGGACCCCCAGCCCCTCGGGCTTGGAGGGGAACACCAGACCAAGCTCACCTCCCCTGAGCCCTACCACCAAAGTACGTCACCTCAGGCTCTTGTGCATGTCCTCTGCGTCCACTAGGCTCCTGCCCCATGTCCTCTGCCCCCCAGCTCCTGCCCCATGTCCTCTGTCCCCCCAGGCTCCTGCCCCATGTCCTCTGACCCCCAGGCTCCTGCCCTGTGCCCTCTGCCCCCCCAGCTCCTGCCCCATGTCCTCTGCCCACCCAGCTCCTCCCCCGTGTCCTCTGCCCCCCCCAGGCTCCTGCCCCGTGTCCTCTGCCCCCCCAGGCTCCTGCCCCATGTCCTCTGCTCCCCCAGGCTCCTGCCCCATGTCCTCTGACCCCCCCAGGCTCCTGCCCCGTGTCCTCTGCCCCCCCAGGCTCCTGCCCCATGTCCTCTGCTCCCCCAGGCTCCTGCCCCATGTCCTCTGCCCCCCCCAGGCTCCTGCCCCGTGTCCTCTGCCCCCCCAGGCTCCTGCCCCATGTCCTCTGCTCCCCCAGGCTCCTGCCCCATGTCCTCTGACCCCCAGGCTCCTGCCCTGTGCCCTCTGCCCCCCAGCTCCTGCCCTGTGCCCTCTGCCCCCCCCAGGCTCATGCCCCATGTCCTCTGCCCCCCAGCTCCTGCCCCATGTCCTCTGCGTCCACTAGGCTCCTGCCCCATGTCCTCTGCCCCCCCAGCTCCTGCCCCATGTCCTCTGCCCACCCCCCCGGCTCCTGCCCCATGTCCTCTGCCCACCCCCCCCGGCTCCTGCCCCATGTCCTCTGCCCCCCCAGGCTCCTGCCCCATGTCCTCTGCCCCCATCTCCTGCCCCATGTCCTCTGCCCCCCCCCAGGCTCCTGCCCCATGTCCTCTGCCCCCCAGGCTCCTGCCCCGTGTCCTCTGCCCCCCCCCAGGCTCCTGCCCCATGTCCTCTGCCCCCCCAGGCTCCTGCCCCGTGTCCTCTGCCCACCCCCCCGGCTCCTGCCCCATGTCCTCTGCCCCCCCAGGCTCCTGCCCCATGTCCTCTGCCCCCATCTCCTGCCCCATGTCCTCTGCCCCCCCCCCCAGGCTCCTGCCCCATGTCCTCTGCCCCCCAGGCTCCTGCCCCGTGTCCTCTGCCCCCCCCAGGCTCCTGCCCCATGTCCTCTGTTCCCCCAGGCTCCTGCCCCATGTCCTCTGCCCCCCCCCAGGCTCCTGCCCCATGTCCTCTGCCCCCCCCAGGCTCCTGCCCCATGTCCTCTGCTCCCTCAGGCTCCTGCCCTGTGTCCTCTGCCCCCCCCCCAGACTCCTGCCCCATGTCCTCTGCTCCCCCAGGCTCCTGCCCCATGTCCTCTGCCCCCCAGGCTCCTGCCCCGTGTCCTCTGCCCCCCCCCAGGCTCCTGCCCCATGTCCTCTGCTCCCCCAGGCTCCTGCCCCATGTCCTCTGCTCCCCCAGGCTCCTGCCCCGTGTCCTCTGCCCCCCCCCAGGCTCCTGCCCCATGTCCTCTGCCCCCCCAGGCTCCTGCCCCATGTCCTCTGCTCCCTCAGGCTCCTGCCCTGTGTCCTCTGCCCCCCCCCAGGCTCCTGCCCCATGTCCTCTGCCCCCCCAGGCTCCTGCCCCATGTCCTCTGCTCCCTCAGGCTCCTGCCCTGTGTCCTCTGCCCCCCCCCAGGCTCCTGCCCCATGTCCTCTGCTCCCTCAGGCTCCTGCCCCGTGTCCTCTGCCCCCCCCAGGTTCCTGCCCCATGTCCTCTGTCCCCCTCTGTCATTGGGGGGAGGAGCTGGCCTACTCTGGCTGCCCAGGACCCACAGCCCTCTCCACCTCCACAGCTTGCTGACAGGACCGAGTCCCTGAACCGCTCCATAGAGAAGAGGTGTGTCTGTCCTCCAGGATTCTCAAGAGGGGGTGGAGACCTGGGACCTGGGGCGTTCCAAGAGGGTCTCTTGGTGGGTTGGGAGGACGGACGGGGACGTGAGGCTCATCCCTCCCACCCTCCAGTAACACTGTGAAGAAGTCCCAGCCAGCGCTGCCCATCGCCAAGATTGACGAGCGGCTGGAGCAGTATACCCAGGCCATCGAGGTACGCCTGCCCGCGTGCCCCGTGCCCTCCACTCCTGCGTAGATTTCCCATGCCACCAACACCCTGTATCCAGCTGCCACTCCTCCAGTCAGTGATAGCGGTCTGGTCATGACCATTTACTGGACCCATGTCTCCCTGTCCAGCAGATACCCTTTCATCCAACCCACGCCCCTCTGTCCAAACAAACCTCTCTGTGCAATCAGTGACCCTCCACTCCACACGGATTCCTCTAGCCTCATCCCACGAGCAGCGTGAAGACAGACCCCTAATGTCTCGTGTGGCTCGGGCTCCTGAGTGCTTCAGGACCTGCACACCGTGGGAAGGGGAGCACCCCATTCCAGCAGGCTGTGGGGAAGCCCCCCTGGGGAGAATATGAAGACTGAACCGCCCAGCGTGCCCCATGGTGGCTGTCCACTAAAGCTACCCTGGGGCTCTGTCTCCTCCGCAGTCTGCTGGCCGGACGCCCAAACTCTCCCGCCAGGCCTCCATAGAGTTGCCCAGCATGGCAGTGGCCAGTACCAAGAGTCTATGGGAGACAGGAGAGATGCAGACTCTGTCTTCTGCCAAGACCCCCTCCTGCAAGGTAGGGCCCCTCTGCAGGCAGAGCAGAGCTGGGAAGGCAAAGCCCGGCGGGCGTAGCAGCAGAGGTCCCTGGAAGAGCCAGTGTGTGGCCACTCGGGGTGAGGGAGGGAGGGCAGAGGGCTGGCCTGTGGAGAAGCCCTGTGGGAGTGGTGTGGAGAAGGCTGGGCCAGCGGTCAAAGCTCCCCCCGGGTCTCCCTCGAGATGCGAGGTAGGCAGGTCCCCTTGACCAGGTGAGACCAAGCCAAAGAGAGGGGCCAGGGCTGCCAGCCCCACGGCCTGGGTCTGCCCCGTGACTGCCCCCTTGTCTGCCCAGGATATTGTAGCAGGAGACATGAGCAAGAAAAGCCTCTGGGAGCTCAGAGGAGACCCCACGCCCCCATCCTCCATCAAGGTAGGGCCTGACGTGACCGCACAGGCCGGGCCGGGCGAGGCGGGCTGCCCTTTCTCCCCTCCTCCCCTCTCCCTTTGACTTGGCCTTCTTCCCCAACAGGCCACCCCATCTGGAAAGAGGTACAAGTTTGTGGCCACCGGACACGGGAAGTACGAGAAGGTCCTGGTGGACGAGGGCCCGGTACCCTAGGGCCTGAGTCTCGGTGAGTCCGGGATGGTGACGAGTGCCGTGTGTGAAACGTGGGAGAGTACAGAGGGAACAGGGCCCACTGGCCATGTCTCAGGCTGTGAGGCTGGGGCCTGCGGGCTGAGGGCCTGACCTCCCAGCTGGCCGCAGCTCAGAGCCAACTCAGCCTCTGGCCCCTGGCAGACTTGGCCCCTGGTCTCACGTGAGCCTGGAACCGTCCATCAAGGTCAGGATGGCTCAGCCACCTCAAAGTGCCCTTCAGGAGTCCCCTGTGTCCCAGGAGTCCTCCAGAGAGGAGAGGGCGGCCTGGCCACTGTGGGACCTAGAGCTGGTGGGATGGAGCCCCCAGGAGTGTGCTCCCGGAGCACCCAGGCACTGAGGATCTTAAAGGAGCAGAACCTGTGTCTCCCCCTCCCAAGGGCCACTGGAGGGTTCTGCTGCCCTCCCCGTCAGGTGGAGACAGAGAGCGACACCATGGCTGGGCACACATTTATTAGTGGCCTGGGTCCCAGGCTCCCTTCACAGTCCCCCTCCTGTCCATCACCTGTGTCCCTCCCCTGCTTCCCAGGGCTGGGGCTGGAGGCTGCTGCTAGGCTGTGGGGAAGGGCTCAGGGCTCAGGGCTCCTCTCCCGTGGCGCCAGGGAGCCCCTCAGTGCCCCGCCCACCCAGCCTCTCTGCAGCACTGCGTCCCTGCCCCACTCTTCCACCAGAAGGTCCCCAGCCCTGGTTGCCGGCAGGGAACCTCCCGTCACCCTGCTCCCAGGGCCAGCCCGCTGCACCTGGCCCTGCCCTCCCAGGCCCCTCAGGACCAGCGGTGTGCTGACCAGCGGCCAGGGCCAGTGCTGGGTCCCCTTGACCAGCAGAGGGAGGGGGCAGTAGGGCTGGCCGACAGGAGGCCCAGGCCACCTCTCCTGTCTCCCCCCAACCCCACGCTGACCCTGAGGTGTACCTCCTCCGCCTCCCCACACTGCAGAGACTGCCGCTGCCCCTCGCTGCACGCTCTGCACCGCTTCCCCTTCCCCAAAGTGTCCTTACCGCTCCTGCCCTCTCGACCTGCCCCAACCACCCACTGGACTCCATGGCACCGGGCCCGCCTCCCCAGCCCCTGACGCACGCTGTCCTCCTGCACCTCCTTCACAATGGCCATGGCCTCCCCGAGCCTCAGCCTGTCCGCCTCCTCCTGGGCCTGGGTCCCAGGGGGCCACTCTGCCCCTCACTGGGGCCTCCAGCCTGCTGCTGTCCGATTGAAGTTCTTGGGTTGGGGGCTCAGCTCCAGGTTGGAGTGGAAGGAGGGAGGGGGCCGAGTGGCCTCCTGCAGCTTCCGGGCATTGAAGCGAGGCCGGTGTAGGAAGGGCAGGCGGGCAAGACCAGCTGGCGGGCAGCTCCCACCCCTGGGCCCCGCCAAGCAGCCACGGGACTCGGCCACGGACATGTGGTAGAGCACAGCATCCCACATTCTGGAGGCCCGGGAGGCAGGCGGCCGGGGACCAGCCACAGCGGGCACCGCTGGCTGTGTGGACCCCAGGCTGGGCTCCGGCTCTGGGAACGAGGGATCCTCTGCACCCTCCATCAGCTGCTTCTTGAGGCGCGTCCAGCCGCTGAGCCGCGGCTTGGGTGCAACTTTGGGGGCAGGGCATGGGTGGGGACCCGATGGCAGGGCCAGGGATGAGCTTCCCAGGGGCATGGAGATCCTCTCAGCCTCTAGAGCAGGGCTGGACCGGGGAGGCTCCTCTGGGCACTCGGCCCCAGGGGCCACAGCGGCCAGGGGTCCGGGAGAGCGGTAGGTCGGGGCTATGGGCACCACCACCCGGGTGCTAGCCTCTCTGGATGCTGAGGCCTGGAAACTGCATGGTGGCCTTGCTACAGAGGGCTCCTCGGGTCCAGGGCTGGCCTCCTGGGTCCTGGCAGGCAGCGGGCGGATGTGGGCCACGGGGATCAGAGACTGGGCACTGTGGCTGACTGGAGCCGGGTCCCCGTCCTGAGCCCTGGGCCCCCCATCGGAGGCCGTCTTCAGAGGCTCAGGGGCTCCGTCATGTGGGGATGGTGTCAGCTGGATGAGCACGCGGGTGATGTGTGTGCCTCCCGATTTGGGGGCTGAGACGGGGGCAAAACCACTGGGCAGTCGTGTAGGTTCTGGGGCCAGGGCTTCAGGCCTTGGAGGGGCCTCCCAATGTGTGGCCAGAGCGCTGTGGTCAGTGCGGCTGAAGGAGAAGGTGGGCCTCTGCTGGGGTGAGGCCCCGTGGTGGATGACAGGCGTGTGCAGGGAGCGGGGCAGGGGTGCTACCGTGCGCCGGGCCTGGGTGGCACATGGGGTCGTGGCCTCCAGGTCATGGCTGGCCTCACTCACAGGGGACAGGGAGGCGCGGAAGGCTCCGGGCGGGGCGGGGGCAGCCCCTGCCATCTTCTTCCGAGCTGCCTTCGTCAACAGCTTCTGCAGACGCAGGTTGTCCTTCCCTGGCTTTGGCAGCAGGGGTGGTGGAGGTCCAGGTGGCCTCTGGGGGCTGGGGCCACGGGCCTCCAGGGTCACGGGTGCGGCCGAAATGAGCATGGCTTCTCCCTGGATGGGAGGAACCGTGCTCAGGCTGGCCTCCTGCCCCACGGGCTGGGGGGCTCGGAGTCTCCGGTTTCCCCGCCTGGGGATGAGGAGCCCTCCCCGAGCAGCTTTCCGGAGCCCCGGACTTGCCAGATCCTTCTAGGCCTGGGCATCAGTGACTACGGTGGGGGGGGGGGGGCGGGCAGTCACTGGGGTGACGAGGGGGCCAGGCTGTAGTGCCGCACAGTGCAGGGCAGGAGACCCACTTGTGAGCCCTCCGGGGAGGCCCCAGCGAGGGTGGGAAAAGCAGGCTGCCCGCAGACACGTGAGGGGCGCCAGACCGACGCCGGCCTGACCACAGGCGCGTCCGTCCGCTGCGAGCCAGTGGTGAGGGGAGGCGGCCAAGAGGCCCGGGGAAGCGGAGGCCGCATGGCAGAGGCAGGTTGGCTGGAAGGTGGGAGCAGATTTCGCTGAGCTGTGCTGAACGGGTACTCCTGCAGACCGCCTCGCCGGGTGGTCCTGGCCAAGCTACCCGCCTTGGTTTCTGGGCGCCACGAGTTTGCAAGGACGTTGACAAATGGCATCTGGGCCGAGCCAGAGGCTGTCTGGTTTGGGGCGGAGGGAGGCCCCACTTCCGCAGCGGGGCTGGCTGCAGAGAGCCGTTGGCCTGAGGCGGGGCTGGGGGAGTCTGCCCGGTGCGCTCCCAGCCTCTGGCTGCCTGTAGACAGCCGGCCTGTGGAACCAGAGCCCCGGTCCAGCTCTCGGGGCTGCTTGGACGGGTGGGCAGGCTGAGCCCGGCCCAGATCCAGGGCCTCAGAGTCCACCCAGGGTGCGAGTGTCCCAAGAGGCTGCAGCAGGTGCCTCTGACACGGGGAGGAGTGTGGGCCGGGCCAGGCAGGCTCACAGAGCCAAGGCCTCGCAGGGCAGGCTGTAGCCCGTTCTCGGGTCCACACTAATGCTTCCCGTGCTCCACGCCCGTGTTTTGGCAGGTACACACCAGAAGCACCTCTGTGTCCCCAGACTCACCAGCCCCCGGCCTTAGCTAAGAGATTGCTTCCTGTTGCCACGGTAGCCTGACCTTGTCCCTCTGACACCCCCACTGCTGTCACCACCCCCTTTTGCTTCTGGACCCTCCAACCCCTATCCCACCCCACTGATCCCCCAGCTCTGTCTCTGGCATCTCAGAGGAAAGAGATTCCTGACGGTTGGCTCAATGGCCCATGCCCTGGAGAGGCTGAGCCTTCCCAAGGAAGGCCAGAGATGGAGGCCAGCCTGTGCAAGAGGGCCGGTCACCCGCCACACAGCAGGAGCCCTGCGCTGGGACGGACACGGCCTCATGCCCTCCCTGCTCTGCCTGCGGAAGACCCACTTTGTACAATAAAGTTCCTTGAGCAGCCCCCACACTGGCCTCCTGTGCTCTCTGACGGGAGGGATGGGGAGTGGGACTGGCCAGGACAGAAGGACCCTACTGGTGGGCCAGTCTGCCTGATTGCATAGCCCATCGGGTCTGGATTCAAGCACGGAGTTCTGCCCCATAGCCTTCTGCAACAGCCAACCTCAGAATCTGAGCTGTGGGGTGGCCTAAGTTGGGGTGCGCATGATGGGTGGGGTCCCACATTCCTTTTCTAGAACGTCTATGACACCACCCCCTGACTGACCCAATACAAACCTCATAGCACCGGCACCAGTGCATTCTGGTCTACACCCACACGGTGCACCCCTGGGGGGCCAGAGTCACCCAGCACCTCCCAGTACTCAGCAGGTGCTCAGTGAGGTTTGGGTGGACAGACAGAAGGATAGGTAGATGGATAGATGGGTGAATGGAAGGATGGATGGTCAGACAGGTGGATGGATGGGTGTATTGGTGTATGTATCAATGAGTGGATGGATGGACAGACGGATGGATGGATATGGATGATGGATGATGGATAAATATGAATGAGCAGAAAGGTGGGTGGACGGATGGATGGGTGGGGAGTAGATGGGTTGACGGGGGATGCAGGCAGGTGAGGGGTGGACAGAAGGACGGGGAGAAGGCCCGTGGACCTGAGAGGAGGTGAGACGAGCACTTGGCTGGCTGCGGGTGGGGTGTCCTCCCCGCACTCCCTGCTCATGCTGGACTGCACTCTGGCCTGACGCAGCCCCGATCCCTCAGTGCCTGGGGAGCCCCGGGGCCCTGGTTGGTTCCAGTCTGACCCTGCCACTCCCTCCGTCGCCCAGGGCCTCCACTGTCTGAAACTGCCTCACAGAATCCCACAGCTTCCCAGGTTCAAGCTCAGGGGGTACAGCTGCCCAGGCCAGGAGGCGGCGTGGCCACTGTCCGTTTTGCTCACAGCTCCACCATGGAGAAAGCAAGTAGGGCCACACCCTGCCCTCCAGGGCCCCCCCTTCCTTCCTGCTCAGTCTGATGGGCTGGTGGCCAGGACAGCTGGCTGAGGCCACCCCAAAGTCCACAGTGGGCAGGGAGCTGGACATGAGCAGAGGACCAGGCACTGGAGGCAGAAGGGTCACAGCTGCCGTGCTCCCCTGACCGGCCGACCCCTTGGCTTAGCCTCAGGGTTGCGGATCCAGCGTCTGGGCCCCTTTGCCTCAGTCCTGCTCACTGTGTGATCCACCCCACGGTCGCCACTGCTCAGGCCCAGGGCCAAGGGGCCACTGCCCAGAAGGCACTTGGGCAGGGATGCTGGAGCACTGCCCTCCTTCATCCTGCCTGCCTGGGAGCCCTTGGCAGTCCACTGCCCCCCTCCAGGCACCTGCTGCGGCCCCAAGAGAGGAGCCGCCCCGAGAGCCACACAGCCAATCAGGGCACCTGCACCCGGGAGAAGTGCGCAGGCCTGGGCGCCAGCGGTCGGGGTGGGAGCGCCTGTGTCCCAGGACCTGTCAGCAGCTCCTGACCAGGGCCTGGCAGGCTCTGCCTATGGCGGGTCAGCCCAGGGCACAAGGCAGGGCACAGGGTCCGTGCGCTCCTCCACTCCCAGCCACAGGCACCGCGGGCTGGGACCCCATCAGAGACCTCTGCCCAGCTGCCTTACTGGGTCCACTGGAGGAGGCCTCCGGAGCCAAGGTACCCAGAAGGCCTCCTCTCCCTGGGCTCAGCTTGGCATTGGCCAGCTTTACAGTCCCCTGTGGCCTGCAGCTCAGGTCCAGAGCTTTTGGCCCTCAGCCTCTGGTGTGGAAATCAGTCCCCCACCCAACAAAGCTGGTCCACCCCTTCTTCCTGGCCTCCACACAAGTCTCTAGTCCCCCACCCTACTCCCCAGGGGAGGCCAGGTGGGACCTGGAAGGATTACCTGTGGTAGACCCTCAGCGACCAGCTGTCCATCCAGCAGTGCCCACTCTACGCTGTCCTGCTGTACCCTGGGCCTGGTGCCTGAGGAGGAGGTGGCCATCACCCAAAATAGGACCTGCCTGCCCCTCTGACCTCACGGGAAAGCACCTGCCAAAGGCTGAGTCTCACTAAGCGGGCAGCCACCGTCCTCTGCTGGCTGAGCAGGGCCACTGCAGAACCCCTGGCTTGACCGCCTGCAGGCACAGCTCCTGAGGATGCCCACCCCAGCCTGGCCAGGGCTGGTGGCCACGGGACTTCCTGGGAAGCAAGGCAGGAGAACAATAAAATCCTCCTGCTTTTCATGTGTGCCCTTGAGAGCGGTGCTGCGGCCAGTTGGCAGAGCCTGGAGGGGAAGCCAGCCCACCACGGGGAGATGGTCCCCAGGCCCAGCTCCCAGGCTCACAGAAATGGAGAGCTGGCCAGGGTGGCCCAGGGGTCCGGGCTCTGTCTGATGACCCGGACAGGTAGAGGGAGAAGCGCAGGTTCTGACTGGGAGGCAGGGGTGATCCCAGCAGCTCCAGAGGATTTCAGGGCCAGGCACTCAGGGCGGGTGGGCAGCTGCCCGTCCTGTGAGCCAGCAGCCTGAGGGGCTGCTTTCCCTTGCTTGGTGACCCCAGGCATATCTCTGCCTGCTGCCAGCCTCTATGGCCTTGGCTCCCACAGGTAGGACTGGTGAAGTGTCCACAGCCTCCTCCTCCTCCTCCTCCTCAGGGCACAGGGCCAGGAGCTATGGGTCTGGGGCTCCTTCCAGGCCATCCCCATGTCCCTAGCCTTGGGACTCTGGAGGGCAGGGGCCTGCCTGCCTCTTCTGAGGCTCACACTGTCTGGACTCTGGTCCACCCTTGACAGCAACTTCCACCCTGGGTGGGCAACTCCACAGGCCCCTCGGTCATGACAGTCCTGGGCTGCAGAGGCATGGGACAGCAGTCAAGATGCCTCCTGGCACCTGGGACCTCACTTTCCCTAACCCCAGAGGCAGGGCCACAGGGGCACGTGGCCTTGCTGGCAAGCATGGGGCCTGTGGGAGCCCATGAGGTGTGTCTGTTGGTTGGATGGTGCCCCCTGCAGTCCCAAGGAAAGCAAGGTCAGCCTCCATGGGCACACGGGCCCGTCAGCTCAGAGCCAAACACTGCATGAGGCCCCTGGGGAGAGAGAGTGCCCCCAGGGTCTAGACCCCCGAATAGAGAGTCCCCAGGTCAACTGCAGAGGAGTGACCCCCCCTAGGGAGGAAGCAATGACTGGAGGAGGCCCCATGGACAGGAGCCCCCACCCCAGGCTCAGGGGAGGAGACCCCATGGACAGGAGCCCCTCCAGGATCAGGGGAGGAGGCCCCATGGACAGGAGCCCCTCCAGGATCAGGGGAGGAGGCCCCATGGACAGGAGCCCCCACCCCAGGCTCAGGGAAGGAGACCCCATGGACAGGAGCCCCTCCAGCTCAGGGGAGGAGACCCCATGGGCAGGAGCCCCTCCAGGATCAGGGGAGGAGGCCCCATGGACAGGAGCCCCTCCAGGATCAGGGGAGGAGACCCCATGGACAGGAGACCCCACCCCAGGCTCAGGGGAGGAGACCCCATGGACAGGAGCCCCTCCAGCTCAGGGGAGGAGACCCCATGGACAGGAGCCCCTCCAGCTCAGGGGAGGAGACCCCATGGACAGGAGCCCCTCCAGCTCAGGGGAGGAGACCCCATGGACAGGAGCCCCCACCCCAGGCTCAGGGGAGGAGACCCCATGGACAGGAGCCCCCACCCCAGGCTCAGGGGAGGAGGCCCCATGGACAGGAGCCCCTCCAGGATCAGGGGAGGAGGCCCCATGGACAGGAGACCCTCCAGGATCAGGGGAGGAGACCCCATGGACAGGAGCCCCTCCAGGATCAGGGGAGGAGACCCCATGGACAGGAGCCCCTCCAGGATCAGGGGAGGAGACCCCATGGACAGGAGCCCCTCCAGCTCAGGGGAGGAGACCCCATGGACAGGAGTCCCCACCCCAGGCTCAGGGGAGGAGACCCCATGGACAGGAGCCCCTCCAGGCTCAGGGGAGGAGACCCCATGGACAGGAGCCCCTCCAGGATCAGGGGAGGAGGCCCCATGGACAGGAGCCCCCACCCCAGGCTCAGGGGAGGAGACCCCATGGACAGGAGACCCCACCCCAGGATCAGGGGAGGAGACCCCATGGACAGGAGCCCCTCCAGCTCAGGGGAGGAGACCCCATGGACAGGAGCCCCTCCAGGATCAGGGGAGGAGACCCCATGGACAGGAGACCCTCCAGGATCAGGGGAGGAGACCCCATGGACAGGAGCCCCTCCAGGATCAGGGGAGGAGGCCCCATGGACAGGAGCCCCCACCCCAGGCTCAGGGGAGGAGGCCCCATGGACAGGAGCCCCTCCAGGATCAGGGGAGGAGGCCCCATGGACAGGAGACCCTCCAGGATCAGGGGAGGAGACCCCATGGACAGGAGCCCCTCCAGGATCAGGGGAGGAGACCCCATGGACAGGAGCCCCTCCAGCTCAGGGGAGGAGACCCCATGGACAGGAGTCCCCACCCCAGGCTCAGGGGAGGAGACCCCATGGACAGGAGCCCCTCCAGGATCAGGGGAGGAGGCCCCATGGACAGGAGCCCCCACCCCAGGCTCAGGGGAGGAGACCCCATGGACAGGAGACCCCACCCCAGGATCAGGGGAGGAGACCCCATGGACAGGAGCCCCTCCAGCTCAGGGGAGGAGACCCCATGGACAGGAGCCCCCACCCCAGGCTCAGGGGAGGAGACCCCATGGACAGGAGTCCCCACCCCAGGATCAGGGGAGGAGACCCCATGGACAGGAGCCCCTCCAGGCTCAGGGGAGGAGACCCCATGGACAGGAGCCCCTCCAGGATCAGGGGAGGAGGCCCCATGGACAGGAGCCCCCACCCCAGGCTCAGGGGAGGAGACCCCATGGACAGGAGACCCCACCCCAGGATCAGGGGAGGAGACCCCATGGACAGGAGCCCCTCCAGCTCAGGGGAGGAGACCCCATGGACAGGAGCCCCTCCAGGATCAGGGGAGGAGACCCCATGGACAGGAGACCCTCCAGGATCAGGGGAGGAGACCCCATGGACAGGAGCCCCTCCAGGATCAGGGGAGGAGGCCCCATGGACAGGAGCCCCCACCCCAGGCTCAGGGGAGGAGGCCCCATGGACAGGAGCCCCTCCAGGATCAGGGGAGGAGGCCCCATGGACAGGAGACCCTCCAGGATCAGGGGAGGAGACCCCATGGACAGGAGCCCCTCCAGGATCAGGGGAGGAGACCCCATGGACAGGAGCCCCTCCAGGATCAGGGGAGGAGACCCCATGGACAGGAGCCCCTCCAGCTCAGGGGAGGAGACCCCATGGACAGGAGTCCCCACCCCAGGCTCAGGGGAGGAGACCCCATGGACAGGAGCCCCTCCAGGATCAGGGGAGGAGGCCCCATGGACAGGAGCCCCCACCCCAGGCTCAGGGGAGGAGACCCCATGGACAGGAGACCCCACCCCAGGATCAGGGGAGGAGACCCCATGGACAGGAGCCCCTCCAGCTCAGGGGAGGAGACCCCATGGACAGGAGCCCCTCCAGGATCAGGGGAGGAGACCCCATGGACAGGAGACCCTCCAGGATCAGGGGAGGAGACCCCATGGACAGGAGCCCCTCCAGGATCAGGGGAGGAGACCCCATGGACAGGAGCCCCTCCAGGATCAGGGGAGGAGACCCCATGGACAGGAGCCCCTCCAGCTCAGGGGAGGAGGCCCCATGGACAGGAGACCCTCCAGGATCAGGGGAGGAGACCCCATGGACAGGAGACCCTCCAGGATCAGGGGAGGAGACCCCATGGACAGGAGCCCCTACCCCAGGCTCAGGGGAGGAGACCCCATGGACAGGAGCCCCTCCAGCTCAGGGGAGGAGACCCCATGGACAGGAGACCCTCCAGCTCAGGGGAGGAGGCCCCATGGACAGGAGACCCTCCAGGATCAGGGGAGGAGACCCCATGGACAGGAGCCCCCACCCCAGGCTCAGGGGAGGAGACCCCATGGACAGGAGCCCCTCCAGCTCAGGGGAGGAGACCCCATGGACAGGAGACCCTCCAGCTCAGGGGAGGAGGCCCCATGGACAGGAGACCCTCCAGGATCAGGGGAGGAGACCCCATGGGCAGGAGCCCCTCCAGGATCAGGGGAGGAGACCCCATGGACAGGAGCCCCCACCCCAGGCTCAGGACACAACTTCTCCTGTGTATTCTGCATGCCCCAGTAGCGTCCACTCAAGGGAGCAGTCTGGCCTTTCAGGCACTCAGATGTGGGGGGCTTGCTGGTCCCCTATGGAGGAGGTGGGGCTGGGGCCAGGTGCCACCCTGGGGTAATGATCCCTGGATGCAGACCCCTGGATGGGCCAAGTGCACACCCCACACAGTGTGTCCATCAAAGGGGAGGGGACTGGGGAAATTGGGGCCCCAGCTCTGAGGACCCCACACTAGTCTGGCCCAGAGATAGCCCTCTGCCCTGTCCTGGGGCCACCAAGCTCCTTCCTCCTCCCTCCACAGCCCGTCAAGAATGTGCCTGCCCAGGGCGGCAAAAATAGCAGCTGACACCTTCCTGGGGCAGGCGAGACCCTGTCTCCTTCTCAGGCACGTCTCCTTGTCCTCACTGCCTTCGTCTCCTCCCCTGGCCATTCCTATACTTGGTCAGGGGACTGCCTGGGCACACCCTGCCCCCCTTGCCCGGGCTGCCCAGCTGCTGGCCAATGGGCTGCTGGGAAAGCTCAAACGCCGCTATAACACGAGGGGACAGCTGGGAGGCAGTGCCTGTGCTGGACCTGTCCACAGGGAGTTCCTGTCCTTCCCAGGCCTGACCACAGGTGGGTACAGCAGTGAGCAGCTCTCTTAGGAGGGTCAGAGCCTCCTGCGTCGGGACGGGGCCCCTGGCATCCAAGGAGACACTAGTCCTGGGGGCTGAGGTCCTCGGCCAGCGAACTGCCCAGCCCCTCACCTGGAAGCATGGTGGCCAAGACCAGGCCGCCAGCCAGCACCCGCCTGGGATTCTGACATTGTACCTGGGTGTTCTCTGAGCTTGGGATGGTGCAGGACACCTGGCCCCAGCCCAGACCACAGGGTGTGGAGGTGGGGAGGGTCCCCAGGAGCTATGAGGTGAGGGGCCACTCAGAGCGGGGGCCGAGAGGAGAGGGTCAGGGAGGAAGAGCCCCAGAGCAGCTGTGACGCAGCTTCCCCGGGCCCCTCTGGGCTTTCTGTGCGCGGCCCATGGAGAAGCACAGTGCGTCCCCAGGATCCCTGGGGCCCCCGCCTTGAGTGGCCCCCGCCCCGATACTGCCACTTTGTATAGATGACAGCAGGGCCAGGAGCTGTCTCAGGTCACCCCAAGGAGGAATCCACAGGGAGAAGCCCTAGGCTGCTCTCCGAAGCCCCGGTCAGGAACACACAGGGGCTGGACACTCCTGCCTCGTTCTTGGCTGGAAGGAGCAGTTTCTCCCAAGAGGCCCCTGCCAGCCCTCCTTGGCCTCAACGCCTGAAATCCCCTGGCCAGGTACCCTTGCCCACCAGGTCCTTTGGAGATTTCTAGAGGTTCTTGGGCATCCAGGATGAGAGGGGGCCAGGTGAGGCTGGCCACAGGGGAGCAGGGCCCAAAGCAGGGCATGGGTGCAGTCCTACTGCAAGTGATTGGCAGCGCCTCCTGCCCCTCCTCCTTGGTCCTTGTCACCTTCTTGGGAGGGAAAGATGGCATGTGGCCCCAAGGAACTTGACCTGACAGGCTATTTTCTGACAGGCTCTGAGATGGAACATGAAACTGGACAACTGGTCCCCCCTCAGCTGTTGCAATGCCATCCCCGTCCCCAGCACCTCCACCTCACTCTCCCCAACCAACAGGGATGGTGACCCAGACCGTGGAGGGGGCACCAAGGAGCCCTGTAGGCCTCAGGCACTCTGAGGAGGAGCAGGAGCCTCAGTTTCCCCACTGGTAGAGTGGACCCTTGCTGGGGTCTTGGAGGAGACTGGAGATAAGGAGGCTGGCCCCTCGCCCGCCCCCGCCCCCCGCCCCTGTCTTGGGTTTCTGGGCAGAGGCGTCTTGCTGATTTTGGTGTCTATTTCTGGACACTTCAGCTGTCACTGCTCCTTGTACATAACTCCCTGGGTGTGGTCACTGCCCCCTCTGTCGGCACTGACAGGTGTTGACCCTACTGGGTCAGAGGTGGCCACAGAAGGGCACGACCTCTGCAGCCCCTCCCCACAGAGTGGCACTAAGGGGAGGTGGAGGGGTTAGGGCCTGGACCTGAGGGGTGGGCGGTATCCAAGGATGAGGAGAAGCAGAGAGTCACAACCCCATAGGCCACATACCCTGGAGGTCCCAGAGAGTCTGGGCAGGGGTCTGGGAGGACCCGGGCTGTACCCCGGGCCCCGGACGAGGATTCTGAAGACACACGTCAGCTAATTTTGTGGGGAAAACCCGTGTTCCCCACAGAGGGCTTGGGAACAGCTCCCGTCTTAGCAGCGGGCTGCAGATGCCAGTCCACAGATGTGTGGCGCCTTCTTAGGGAAGTTCTCTGGGGACCGTAACTGTCCTCTTCCAGTCAGCTATGACATGCTGTGGAGAGTCTGGTTTCTCAGACCCCAGGGCCCACGTTCTGACACAGCTGCTCAGAGTGATCCCAGGCCACCGTGGGGGTGTGTGGTGGCCAGTTCCTGCAACCCAGGGAGCCCAGGGACTGTCTCCATCTCCTAAAGAAGAGGGAAGACGAGGAGACAGGCCACTTGTGCACTCTGATTTGGAGGAGGGGGTCCTCAGGGGCCTGAGGCGCCCTGTAGAGAAGCTTCTTCCTCCAGGAGGACATGTGGCATGGAAGTCCCACTGGGAAGAGGGACTCTCATGGGGGACAGTGGAGTTGACAAGCCAGAGAAGATCCCTATTACCCATTTGGGGAGCCAAGCTCAGCCATCTTGGGGCTCCCAGGGAGGCCCCCAGCCTGGGCAGTGGCAGAGGCCACCAAGAAGCAGGTCCTAATCACATCAGCCAGACTTCCAGCGTCATTGGGCAGCCTGTTCTGCATTCCCGGTGACATTCCTTGGGGGTTCCCAGGGAGGGGTGGAGGCCATGACCTTCCAGAGTCCCAACCGGCTCCTGGATTCCAAGCTCCAGGCTGGAGACAGGGCAGGAAGGAGCAGGTCTGGGTCTAGGGGAGGGCTCACGGGGCTGGGTGCCCAAGGGCAGACCTGCCCCAGGACCAAGGGTCTGCTCTAACCCCATCCGCAGGAGTGCCCTCTCCATCCCAGCTCTGAGAACCCCCTGCTTCTGAACCGGGCCGTTCCTAACTCTCCCCCTCCCCCCGCCAGAAACAGCCCACCTCCACCATGTCTGACGAGGAAGTGTGAGTACCGCTGCCCACTGCCCACCGCCCGCTGCTGCCAGCTGCCTGCCCAGTGGGGTGTGGGGCTGGGCTTCAGCGTAGGGCTGGCTCTGCCGTCCACGCGGACCTGCCAGTAGAAGTCCACCTCACCTCCCTTTCTCTCTCCCCCTCTCTCCCTCCCCGGCCTCTGCAGTGAACAGGTTGAGGGTGAGTATCAGCTATTTCTCTCTCTTTACTTCTACCTCTAGACGGAAAAGTCTCCGCTGGGGAGGGGGGTCACCATGGGTGCCACGTGTCCTTTGGGAACCCTGGGCCTGAAAGTCCCAGATCTGCTATGTGGTGGGCTTCAGAGCAACCCCTCTGGAAGTGGCCCTGCATTCCGGCCTTCCCCGGCCTCTAAGAGGTGGTCACATCTCCACCTGTTCCACCTACGGGGGAGCCTGTTGGGGGCTGTATGGCCCTGAGGACCTCAAGGGTCTGGTCTCATTCCACTGCCAGACAGGCTTCTTTGGTCCTGAGGACCCCTGGCCCTCATCCCTGGCAGAAGCTGCTGGACCTCAGGGTCCGGGCAGCTGGCCCCTGCTAACATGGCTCCTCTCTTTTGTTCTATTCCAATGCAGAGCAGTACGAGGAGGAAGGTAACTAACTCAGGCAGCCCTCGAGGCCCTCAGCCCACCCCAGACCTTCCTCTTAACAGAGCCCTCTCCACCTGGACCTTGGGTCCTCCTCAGCTCACCCATTAACTGTCCATCTTCGTCACCATTAACCACTAGCATTAATCATTAACTTGTTTAATGATTAATGTGTCACCTAGTTAATGGTGAATGACTTCATCATTAATCAAGTCGTCATTAACTTCCCATCACTCCAGTCCATTAATGGACACTCATTAATTGCTCACGAATGCCTTGTGGTTGTCTGTGCCCAGTGTGTGGAGTTTCATCTGATCATTAAAACTCTCACCCATTAATATCAGGGCCGGGGCGCACAGCTGCCATCTCTCAGCTCCTCCCCGTGTCTCTGTCTGTCCCTGTCTCTCCCGGTCTCTGTCTATCTCTCAGTCTCTCTCTGTCCTCTTGTTTCTGACTCCCTGTCTCCGTGTCTCTCTGTCTCTCAGCATCTGTCCCTGTCTCTCAATCTCTCTCTGTCTCCTTGTCTCTGTCTCTCAGCATCTCTCCATACCACCCCCCACCCCTGCACCCTGGGGCGCACTCAGAGCACCTCCCTGGATCTGTCGAGCCCGGGCAGGCGTGGGCGGGTGGGGATCACTGGGCGCGGGCGCACCTGGGAGCGCTGGGCCGTGGCAGTTCCCAGGCGCGACGGGCGCTGCTCAGGATCCTGGCTCCCACTCAACTGGGGGCGGCTATCAGCGCAGCTTTAGCCGGCGAGGTCTTCTGGGTGTTATGTTTTGAAAATATTTTGAAAACATTCGCTACCTTAACAACGTCAGCAAAATGTTTCTTTTTCTGCCGAAAAGGTGGCAAGGCTCCTTTCTGAGTGGGCAAGAGGGCCCGGGCGCTGGCCGTCCCCTGGGGAATGCCACAGAAGGGTCTCAGGCCGCGCTTTCCTCCAGGCACCCCCGAGACAGGGACCTTCCCTGTCAGGCCACACACCCAAGCTTCCTCAAGGCACAGAGGTCACGAACCCCAGGACCCTCTGTCTCCTGCAAAGCACGACATAGGCAGGGCCTCTGCATGCACCACAGCTCCCTGGACGCACAACGGCCAGGTCCGAGTGGGGAGTGCAGGGGTGTGAGTGCCCCTGCAGGGAGGCCCAGGCCCAAGCCCAGCCAGGCTGGGCACTGTGCAGGCTGAGTGTGCCTGAATGTCTTGGGAGGCCCCTGTGGACTCCCCACACAGGCCACCTCCTGTCCCCCCCGGCCACATGCCTCTAATGACGGTCCTGTTCCTTCCTTCCCTGCTCGTTCCTGCTCTCGGCTTCTCTCACCTCAGAAGAGGCCCAGGAGGAGGAAGGTGAGTGGGCCCAGGGCCCAGCCCCCGCCAGCTCCAGTCGTCCTACCCACTGTCCCCACCCTCACAGTGGCCCTGGTGTGCTTGTCTCCCCGCTGGGTGCGACCCTGGCCCCCGTCTCTAAGGACTCGGGGACCTCCTGTCTAATCCTGTCCTCTCTCCTCCCTGCCACCCTGCACGCCCTGGCACCCCTCCGCAGCAGAAGTCCAGGAGGAAGGTAGGCGCACATGGACTTCTGGTCCCCATGTGGGGCCCGGGGCCTGGCTGGAGCCCAGGGGGTGGGGAGAAGGGGAGGCCATGAGGCGCCAGCCAGCCAAGGGGCCCCACATGTGGCCCCCAGTAGTAACCCACTAACCAAGGCCGATGCTTGACAGAGAGGGTGCAGGACCCCAGTGGGCCCCAGAGGCGGCCAAGGCCCCCCCCCCCCGAGTCCCTGCTGTTGGGGACCATGCGCCGCTCAGCTGGGAGCAGCTGGTGTGAGGATCGGGGGAGATGGGGCCAGGGAACTGAGAGTCCCCATGGTGGCAGCCTCTGACCCCGCAGCCAGACCAGGACATGAAGCCACATCTCAGGATAGCTCAAGTGTCGGGAGAGGCCCTGCGGCCTGGCAGATGCCTTCATCCCAGCCTTTCTTGGGGTCTGGGCCAGGCAGGGCAGCAAAGGAGGTCTGCATGTGGCTGTTAGGACGGCAGTAGACAGGGCATCCCAGGTGTGCACCTGTCCCTGGGGCCTGCGTCCCTGGGCTACAGCCCCTTCGCAGGTCCCTGGAGCCACTACCAGGTTGCAGGCCTGGACACTCTAGAGGTGGTAGGGAAAGAAGGGGGAGCCCACCACGGCAGCTCCCTGGGACAGACAGCATGGAGTGACCAGGACAATTCACGGCCTGCGTCCCCAACCCCCCTGCCTCCATTTCCCTGATTTTGAGACAGGTCAGGCTGAGGGTGGGCTGAGGCTTTCCTGCCTTTCCTGCTCCCGAGTGGGCCACAGGAGTTGGGGGAAGCAGGGCTGGGGGGACAGCACCCCGGCTAACTCTAATCCATGTCTTGCTCACCCTGCACGTCCCCTCCCCGTGGCCTTGGTGACGGGCTGTTTCCACTTAACCTCGGATCCCTCTCCTTTGGCTCTGACCCGCGGTTTGCCTCTTGCTCTGTGGCCTCCTTAGCCCCTGAAGTTCATGAACCAGGTATGTGACATGACTTCAGAGCCACATGGCCAATGTGAGTGTGTGCAGGAGCAGGGCCAGAAGGGACAAGAGGCTGCCAGCCCCGCACCCGGTCCTGTGGTTGGCGGCTCTGCCCCCCCCACCCCGCCCCTCCACTCACGGTGTCTCTCCTCTTTCTCTCCCCAACCTGGTGCTGCCTGACGCTGCTTCCAGAGGAAGTCCAGGAAGGTAGGCCTCGCACTGCAGCCAACCAGAGCTGCCCCTTCCTCCTCTGTCCCCTGGCCCCCTGTGTCCCACCGCACTTCCAAGTCCCCCACCTTGGACTGAGCCTCAGGCCTCTAACTGAAGTCCGACTCAGGTGGGACTAGAGACAGGTGAAGCTCCCCCTGTCAATCTGGCAGAGGGTTCAGGGGCAGGGACGGTGAAGCAGATCTTGGGAGGATGGTGCTGGGGTCCACTGGGACCCTCTGGACTCATCAGGTGGAATAGAGAAGAGCAGAGAGGAGGGGTAGGGTGGGTGGCCTCCGCCCTGCCACAGATAGGAAGCCAGTGAAGTAAAGTAAGGAGGCGGTGAGGTGGCAGGGAGGGTGGAAGGGCAAGTGGGGTGAAGCAGAACAGCCGGCTGAGGCCCAAGGTGGGGACGTCAGGGAGCTGGAACAGCCGGGGGCCGTGCGTGCAAATGAGCCGTCAGTCAGGTCCCAGCATCCCACCCTCGCCTGGGCCAGGGCCAGACACACCCGGGCAGGCGAGAGGGGACCGGGGGGCCTGCCCTCCCGCAGCAGGCTGGTGTGCTGGGCGGAGCTGCAGATCCAGGTCAGGGCGCTGCTCGGGAGCTTCTCTCCAATCACCTGCTGCCTCGGTGGGCCGCGGGGCCTTCCCGCTGGGCCGGGGACCCCCACTCCAGCCCTGCCTGCCCAGAGAGGTCACCCAGACATGGAAGGAGAGGGACGGGGGGTGGACTCCCAGGCCACGCAGGAAAATGGTGTCCAGGAGCCAGTCTAGTGGGCGACAAGGTCACCAGGCCATCCTGGGACCGGCCCTGAGGCCCAGGATGGACACACAGGAGGGAGGGAGTCGGGGGGGCAGGCAGGCAGTGCCACACAGGAAGCTTTGCCGCTGGCCACGTGGCCGCCCTGCGGCTCTTGCTCCTACCCTGCCCTGGGCCCCAGACCCTGCACAGGGCCTCACAGGAGACCCCATGTGCATCTGGGCATCGGGAAAGGGCGGCGTGAGGCCCACCTGCCAGTCAAGGCCACACTGCAGGATCCACCACCTGCGTTGTCCCCGAGCAACTGCACGGTCATGAGCCGGAGCACACGCTGCAGACCCCACCAAGCACAGGCGCTGTCCAGGGTCAGCGGGCAGACCCCCACCGGCCTCAGATGGGGACGGCTGCTGGCCCCAGATGCCCTCTCAGCAGGTCCTGCTCGGCCTGGCAGAGGCAGGGCAGGCGGAGGGCACTGCAGGGCAGGGGTCTGCGTACCAGGCCAGGCCTGGCCAGCACTCCCCAGGCTGGGCCTAGGGGTCAACACCCACAAAGGAAGCGGCCCCCACTAGCTGGGGGTGGCTACTCGTCGAGGCTCAGGGGCCCTGGCCTGGGGGACAGGCCATCTTCTCGAGGCAGAACCTAGAGGTAGCTCAGGGAGAGGAAGGGGTGGGTGTCCCAGAGAGGCCGACCCAGGCGCCAGGGGAGAAGCACGGCTCCCCCGGGCCAGGAGGCCGCTGCCCTGGGTGAGAGAGCCCTCGGGGCACGGTGAGGGCTGCGGAGGATCTTGACATGGGGTGGCCAGGACTGCAGGGTTAGGGATGGACAACAGGAGAGGCTTGCACCCTCCTCGGCTCAGAGTCAGCGTGAGGGTTCCTTGACCCACTGGCATTCAGCCCAGCAAAACTGACCTTGCAGACAGAGGGCCTCTGGAACTGCCCAGGGTCAAAAGGCTGTGCCCAGCCCAGCCCAGACTGAGAGGATAGGAGAGCATGGCCCGTTGAGTGGGGTCCCTGGGCCTCCCGGCACCCTATCCAGGAAGGGTCTCCACTGCACCCAGCTCTCTCCGTGCCCTGGAGAGCGATGCTCGGGCTGCAGCTGGGGTGCCCATGGGGAGCGTGGGCACAGCCTGCCCCCTCCTGCTGCCCTGCTGGCGTCGCCCAGTGCTGCCCCGCACCAGCGTCCTGGCTTTTCTGTTGCATGTGCGCTTAGCCGATCCACGGAGACGCCACAGAGGAGCGGGAGGAGGGGAAGGTGAGGGACTGCAGCTCCTGCTGCGCCCCCCTCACCAGGTCCTGGGGACCCTGGCCCTCTGGCTCTGCGGTCCTCCTCCCCGCCTGTCTACCTGTCCTCCTGTGCTCTTGGCACCACACGCCTAGGCCCTTAGCCAAGGGCCTCTCTGCTTGGCACAGTGTTCGCCGTGGGGCTTGGGTGCCGGGTGAGCTTCTGCCTGCCGAGGTGGGCAGTCGGTGGGACCAGCGCAGACCAGCCGCTCCCAGGCTCCTCCAGGCCCCCACCTGTCTGGGCCTCTTCCCTCCCTGGCCTCTGACCTTTGGCAGCAGGTCCTCCCTCTCTCTTCACCCTGCACTTCAGCCCTTCTCAGAGCCCCAGGGACCCCGAGTGGGGGGCCGAGGGGTGGGCTCAGCTGGAGAGGCAGGTGGCCCCCACAGGCCAGAGCAAAGGAAGACCCCATCTTGGTGGTCCCTGTCGGCAGGAGGCAGCCACCCCTCTCACCGGGTCTCTCTTTCTCCCCCTCTCCCCACACTGGTGCCGTGGTGACCAGAGAAGAAGCCAAGACCCCAGTGAGTATGGCGTCCGCTGGGCTGGGGTGGTCAGTGGTTATGGCCCCGGGTGGGAGGCCTGGGTCTGCCCTAAAGGAAAGGTCCAAGTGCTCAAACCACAGGGACCGATGTCGCCCAGGAGACAGACAGGAAGCACAGGAGGGTGTGACGCTGCAGGCCCCGGGGGCTGCCTGCAGGAGGAGGCCCCAGCCGAGGGAAGAAAGGCAAAACGGAGCTCAGGCTGCCCCCCAGCCTTGCTGTGCCCAGCTCTGCTGGGGGGTCTCCCAGGGCCCCAGATGGAAAAACAGACATGGAGTGCGTGTGGTGGGATGTGGAAGGAAGGGCTTCGCCACATCAGATGGACCCTGTCCACACCAGCTTGCTGCCTGGGCGCTCTTACGCAGGCCTCTTGGGAACCCTGCTTTTAGGGAGGGTCTTGCCCTCCTTTCACGAGATTAAAAAAAAAATCCAACCCTGACTTCCTGGCTTTGGTGGGACGCACAAGCCTCGGCCCTTCTGCAGAGCCTCTCCTGCCCCCCAGCAGCCTGCCTGCCCCCCACTCTGCCCCCCCAGCAGCCTGCCTGCCCCTCACTCTGCCCCCCCAGCAGCCTGCCTGCCCCCCCACTCTGCCCCCCCAGCAGCCTGTCTGCCCCCCACTCTGCCCCCCAGCAGCCTGTCTGCCCCCCACTCTGCCCCCCCAGCAGCCTGTCTGCCCCCCACTCTGCCCCCCCAGCAGCCTGCCTGCCCCCCCACTCTGTCCCCCCAGCAGCCTGTCTGCCCCCCACTCTGCACCCCCCAACAGCCTGCCTGCCCCCCCACTCTGTCCCCCCAGCAGCCTGTCTGCCCCTCCTGCCCCCTAGCAGCCTGTCTGCCCCTCCTGCCCCCCCCCCAGCAGCCTGCCTGCCCCTCACTCTGCCCCCCCAGCAGCCTGTCTGCCCCTCCTGCCCCCCAGCAGCCTGCCTGCCCCTCCTGCCCCCCAGCAGCCTGCCTGCCCCTCACTCTGCCCCCCCCAGCAGCCTGCCTGCCCCTCACTCTGCCCCCCCAGCAGCCTGCCTGCCCCTCACTCTGCCCCCCCCAGCAGCCTGCCTGCCCCTCACTCTGCCCCCCCAGCAGCCTGCCTGCCCCCCCACTCTGCCCCCCCAGCAGCCTGTCTGCCCCCCACTCTGCCCCCCCAGCAGCCTGCCTGCCCCTCCTGCCCCCCAGCAGCCTGCCTGCCCCTCACTCTGCCCCCCCCAGCAGCCTGCCTGCCCCTCACTCTGCCCCCCCAGCAACCTGTCTGCCCCTCCTGCCCCCCCAGCAGCCTGCCTGCCCCTCCTGCCCCCCAGCAGCCTGCCTGCCCCTCACTCTGCCCCCCCCCCCCCAGCAGCCTGCCTGCCCCTCACTCTGCCCGAGGTGGGACTCAGGTTTGCTCCCGGGGGTGGGGGTGGGGTCTCTGCAGAGTCGCAGGAAGGTGAAGATGCAGGAAGGGTTTGGCCAGCTTATTCACGGCCTTTGCACTTTATTTTTTTGGCAATTTTAAATAAATTGATGCCAGAGCACAAGATATTTTCTCATTTTAGAAAATATTGTTTGTGTTTTCATTATGAAAACAAAACACCTTATTAAAGGAAATTTGGAAAATACATAAAAGTCAAACGAAGAAGAAGAAATTCATCCATCATTCTCCCACCCACCCACCAGCCCGCCAGACTGTGGAAAGGAACAGAAAGAAATAAAAATACTTATTTCTTCCTACTCTTTTTCCATGCAAAGGGCTCGGAAAAAAAGACCTCAACTCTAGCTGTTTTTCAAACATCAGACTGTCTATACAGCCTTGAATTCTGCTTTTTTAAAATTTAGCACTATTCATAAGTATTTTTCCATGTTTTTATATAGTCTTCTTAAATATTTTGAATGGCCACGTAATATTCCATCGATTGGACAAACGGTGGTTTTCCTGCCCATGCCCTGCTGCAGGCTCCCCAAGTTCTTCGCTATCATTAGTGACGCCGGGTGGACGCGTTTTCCGTCTTCAGGGCTATTTCCCTAGGCCACATTCCCAGAACTAGAATTACTGGGTCAAAGAGTATGAGCGTTCTTAAGACTGCCATGTCCCTTGCCAAATTGCTCTCCACGAGGGCTTGGCCAAGCGGGCCTCCTACGTGGGATGTGAGCCGTTCTGTGTCCCACACCCTCCTCACCCGAGGCAGAGGCTGCCTCCGCGCTCGCCCTTGATGGATGGCAAACGGCATCCCACGGTTGTTTTCCTTTGCATTCCTCCGATGGCGCGAGGGCCAGCCTTTCCCCGTTTGTGAACGGGTTGTCTTTCTTCTCGGAGAGGCAGTAGTTTGTGCCCTGTGCTCATTTATCTCACAGTGGACACGTCTCTATGTTTTCTCAATCATCAGTTTGCATAAGGATATAAGTCTTCTCTGTATTTGCTGAAAATATTTTCTTAGTCTGTGCTTTTCCCCTGGCTCCCGAGTTTGCCTTCTTGCACATACATAAGTTTCTCATTTGCATGGGGCCATCTGCACATCTCTCCCTTGGAGGGAACTTCTGATGCTTCCAAGCTCAGAAAATCCCTTCCCACTCCAGCGTTTGATCGACACCCCGCTCCACTTTCCTCTGTGGTTGTTTTAAAAAGCCCTTGTCTCAACTCTCCGCTCCATCTGGAACATATTGGTGGGAGGAGGGGGCTGCACGGCCGGTGGACCGGGGGCTCCTTCCTCCTAGAATGCCTCTTTCCCTCCCTGGGCCCCAGAAAGAGAGATTAAAGAGTGGCCAGAAAAGCGGGAAGGGTCTCCACGGCCGGTCCCGACCACAGAGGCAAACGCCACCCTTGTTCCCCGAGGGCTGCGGGGGCCACCCTGCCTCCTTGGTTTGAGACAGAAACTGAGGTGCCTTCCCTGCAGAGACGGAGAGACAGCCAGCAGAACCCGGGGGCTGGGGTGGTTGAGGCCTCCTCCAGGGGGCAGGCCCTGGGCGTGAGGGTCCTGAGTCTGACGAGAACAAAGCTCAGGTGAATGCACAGTCAGGTGCAGCGACCTCAACAGGGCACCAGGCCAGGGCCAGGGGGACTGGGGCACCAGGGCACGACAGCCCCCTTGGGTGGGCATCTCGGTATCCTCTCACCAGCCTCTCTCTCTTCCTCAGACTCACTGCTCCTAAGATCCCGGAAGGGGAGAAAGTAGACTTTGATGTAAGTGTACAGGACTCAAATCAGAGCGCCCCAAGCCTACCACTGAGCGCCAGGTGGGCCTCTGCCCCCTCGTCTCAAGTAGCAGAGCCAGGGCTTCATGAGCCAGCCCTGGACACACTCCTAGAATATGCACCTCTCCCTTCTCCCCACCCATCCTTCTCTCTCTCCACTCGTCATCCATCCACCCACCCTCCATCCCTCCACCTGCCCACCCTTCCTTCCACCCATCCTCCACCCATCCTTCCACCTGCCCACCCTTCCTTCCACCCATCCACCCTCCATCCTTCCATCTACCCACCCTTCCTTCCACCCATCCTCCACCCTCCATCCTTCCACCTGCCCACCCTTCCTTCCACCCATCCTCCCTCCATCCTTCCACCTGCCCACCCTTCCTTCCACCCATCCACCCTCCACCCATCCTTCCATCTGCCCACCCTTCCTTCCACCCATCCACCCTCCACCCATCCTTCCATCTGCCCACCCTTCCTTCCACCCACCCTCCACCCATCCTTCCACCTGCCCACCCTTCCTTCCGCCCATCCTCCACCCTCCATCCTTCCACCTGCCCACCCTTCCTTCCACCCATCCTCCACCCTCCATCCTTCCACCTGCCCACCCTTCCTTCCACCCACCCTCCATCCTTCCACCTGCCCACCCTTCCTTCCACCCATCCACCCTCCATCCTTCCACCTGCCCACCCTTCCTTCCACCCATCCACCCTCCATCCTTCCACCTGCCCACCCTTCCTTCCACCCACCCTCCACCCATCCTTCCACCTGACCACCCTTCCTTCCACCCATCCTCCACCCTCCATCCTTCCATCTGCCCACCCTTCCTTCCACCCATCCACCCTCCATCCTTCCACCTGCCCACCCTTCCTTCCACCCACCCTCCACCCATCCTTCCACCTGCCCACCCTTCCTTCCACCCATCCACCCTCCATCCTTCCACCTGCCCACCCTTCCTTCCACCCATCCTCCACCCTCCATCCTTCCACCTGCCCACCCTTCCTTCCACCCATCCTCCCTCCATCCTTCCACCTGCCCACCCTTCCTTCCACCCATCCACCCTCCACCCATCCTTCCATCTGCCCACCCTTCCTTCCACCCATCCACCCTCCACCCATCCTTCCATCTGCCCACCCTTCCTTCCACCCACCCTCCACCCATCCTTCCACCTGCCCACCCTTCCTTCCGCCCATCCTCCACCCTCCATCCTTCCACCTGCCCACCCTTCCTTCCACCCATCCTCCACCCTCCATCCTTCCACCTGCCCACCCTTCCTTCCACCCACCCTCCATCCTTCCACCTGCCCACCCTTCCTTCCACCCATCCACCCTCCATCCTTCCACCTGCCCACCCTTCCTTCCACCCATCCACCCTCCATCCTTCCACCTGCCCACCCTTCCTTCCACCCACCCTCCACCCATCCTTCCACCTGACCACCCTTCCTTCCACCCATCCTCCACCCTCCATCCTTCCATCTGCCCACCCTTCCTTCCACCCATCCACCCTCCATCCTTCCACCTGCCCACCCTTCCTTCCACCCACCCTCCACCCATCCTTCCACCTGCCCACCCTTCCTTCCACCCATCCACCCTCCATCCTTCCACCTGCCCACCCTTCCTTCCACCCACCCTCCACCCATCCTTCCACCTGCCCACCCTTCCTTCCACCCACCCTCCATCCTTCCACCTGCCCACCCTTCCTTCCACCCACCCTCCACCCTCCATCCTTCCATCTGCCCACCCTTCCTTCCACCCATCCACCCTCCATCCTTCCATCTACCCACCCTTCCTTCCACCCATCCACCCTCCATCCTTCCACCTGCCCACCCTTCCTTCCACCCATCCTCCACCCATCCTTCCATCTGCCCACCCTTCCTTCCACCCATCCTTCCACCTGCCCACCCTTCCTTCCACCCACCCACCCTCCACCCATCCTTCCATCTGCCCACCCTTCCTTCCACCCATCCACCCTCCATCCTTCCATCTGCCCACCCTTCCTTCCACCCATCCACCCTCCATCCTTCCACCTGCCCACCCTTCCTTCCACCCACCCTCCACCCATCCTTCCATCTGCCCACCCTTCCTTCCACCCATCCACCCTCCATCCTTCCACCTGCTCACCCTTCCTTCCACCCACCCTCCACCCATCCTTCCACCTGCCCACCCTTCCTTCCACCCACCCTCCACCCATCCTTCCATCTGCCCACCCTTCCTTCCACCCACCCTCCACCCATCCTTCCATCTGCCCACCCTTCCTTCCACCCACCCTCCACCCATCCTTCCATCTGCCCACCCTTCCTTCCACCCACCCTCCACCCATCCTTCCACCTGCCCACCCTTCCTTCCACCCACCCTCCACCCATCCTTCCATCTGCCCACCCTTCCTTCCACCCATCCTTCCACCTGCCCACCCTTCCTTCCACCCACCCACCCTCCACCCATCCTTCCATCTGCCCACCCTTCCTTCCACCCATCCACCCTCCATCCTTCCATCTGCCCACCCTTCCTTCCACCCATCCACCCTCCATCCTTCCACCTGCCCACCCTTCCTTCCACCCATCCTCCACCCATCCTTCCATCTGCCCACCCTTCCTTCCACCCACCCTCCACCCATCCTTTCTTCTATCCTCAGTCCAGCTCTTTCCATCATCCATCTTCCTTCCTTCCATTGATCTATCCATCCATCATTATCTGCCTATTCATGAGTCTACCCACCCACTGCCTGCTCACTGATCCCACTGTCCACCCACTGTCCATCCACCCACTGCTCCATCGTCATCCGTCCATCTCTCCAACCCCTGTCCCGCTCACCCACCCATTACCTACTTCCTTCCATCTACACACTCATTCATCTGTTCACACAACAAGTGTGCACAGCTCACTCCTTCCCCCAGGCTCAGCCCCTGAAGGGCATCTCTGAGCATGATGACAGGGTCAGTCCACCCTAGGGATGCTACTGACCTCATGGTACAGCCATGCCTGGGTCACCTCCAAGAAGGGCATCATCCAACCCTGAGGCTTGGGGATCAGGCCACCCATGGCCCCAAGAGGGCAGCAAGAAAGACAGTTGCCCTGGTGGCCCGAGCAGGCAGGGCTTTTTTGGGGCACAGGTGCCACTTTCCCCAGGTAGAGGCCAGGCCGGGTGGAGGGGTGGAAGCTACAGGCCTCTCTGCCCACAGGACATCCAGAAGAAGCGCCAGAACAAGGACCTCATGGAGCTGCAGGCCCTCATCGACAGCCACTTCGAAGCCCGCAAGAAAGAGGAGGAGGAGCTGATTGCCCTCAAAGAGAGGATCGTGAGTGTGGCCATGGGTGGAGGCCGCCGGGCACACTTGGAGGGTGCCGGTGGCAAGGCTGGACTGACCTGCCTCCTGGCCACAGGAGAAGCGCCGGGCGGAGAGGGCTGAGCAGCAGAGGATCCGGGCAGAGAAGGAGCGTGAGCGCCAGAACCGCCTGGCGGTGAGCGGGGTGTCCGGCCTCGGGCCTTTCCCCAGTGGTCAAGCTGTGGGGGCCAGCGGTCAGAGCCAGGAGTCAAAGCCCTGCCCCGCCGTAACACTGACCCTGAGATTCCTCCCGGCAACCTCTGCGTCCACAGGGTGGGGGGCGGTCTGCCCCTGCCCCTGAGGGTCCGGGGCTGTGGTCTCCACAGGAGGAGAAGGCCCGCAGGGAGGAGGAGGACGCCAAGAGGAGGGCCGAGGACGACCTGAAGAAGAAGAAGGCCCTGTCCTCCATGGGGGCCAACTACAGCAGCTACCTGGCCAAGGTAGGCGGGCGGGGCCAGGAGGGGCCTGGGGCCTGGCTGGTGCCCGGGCCCCTCCTGAGACCCCACGTCCCCTTCAGGCCGACCAGAAGAGAGGCAAGAAGCAGACGGCCCGGGAGATGAAGAAGAAGATCCTGGCCGAGAGACGCAAGCCCCTCAACATCGACCACCTCGGCGACGACAAGCTGAGGTGGGGGCCCGTCGGGGGGCCCAGGCGGCCTTGTCCCTTCCCGGGGCCTGAGGAGGGTGCAGGAGGGGAGGCCCCGGCTCTCAGGCCGGCCCACCTGTGCCGTCCTTTCCCCTCAGGGACAAGGCTAAGGAGCTCTGGGAAACCCTGTACCAACTCGAGACTGACAAGTTTGAGTTTGGGGAGAAGCTGAAACGCCAGAAATACGACGTGAGTCCAGGCACCGCCAGCCCGGGGCCGCTGGGTCCCACCCCCTGCGCCCCGCGGGGACTGTTGCTTGAGGCCACCTTCTGGGGCAGCCACTTGGCCACCCGAGGCATCGGCCAGACCCCCCGGGTACATTGGCAACCCTGCCTGAGGGCCAGCATGAGTTTAGGCCACAGGGGCCCTGAGTTGTCCTCAGAGCAGGCCGAGGGGGTGGCACATGCACAGCTCTGGACGGTGGCTCCTGGGGCACCGGCTGCCTGGAGTTGTGTGGAGGGCTCGCGACCTTGAGCGACCTTCGCTCACAGACCCCGGCCCGAAGGCAAAGCTGGAGTCAGAGGCGGGCTGCCTGGGGTGGGGCATCGAAGGCCGGTGAGGCCCAGCTCTGGCCCACGCACAGAGGCCCAGGTGGCCCAGGGAGGGCTCCAGTCCTGGGTGACGAATGTGCCCTGGGACCTCACAGATACCTTGAGCTTCCCTCTCAAGGTGAGGTCACCCACCTGAACGCCCCTGCAGCACCCCTCGGGTGAAGGACACGTGCAGGGGTATCTCCCGGGACCGGCCCCGGCTCCCCGGGAACCCTGGGCAGGCCTCTCCTGGGCCTCCACGTCCTCCCGGTGCCCGCCCTGAGTGGTTCCCAGGAGACGCTGCATCCCTCACCCTCCAGGCTCCCCTGGGGCTGGCCCACACAGAGCCCGGCCAGCTCCCCTGTGTCCACCAGGCAGTCAGGTGTGCTGGCCTCCACACACACGCTGCCTACAGCAGGGCCCAGGGTCTCAGAACCCCAAGAGCCATCTCCAGACTAGCCCAGCGCACGGCGGGGCCTTGAAGCCTCAGCCACCCACCCAGCCCTGTAACCATCTCGGTCTTTCTAGATCATGACCCTCCGGGCCAGAGTGGAGATGCTGGCCAAGTTGTGAGTAGCCAGAATCCGCTGCGGGCCCGGCTCGCGCGTGTGCAGTGCACGGTGCTCCTCTCGCATGGCAGAGGCCAGGTCACGGAGTCGGGCAGGCAGGCTGGCCCTCCGTGGCCTTGGTACTCTCCTTCCTGCCCCTGTCCCCTCCTGCCTCCAGACGTGGCCTTGAGGCTGGCCTGCTGCCCTTGTTGGCAGGAGAGGAAGGGCCTCTGCTTCCCAGGAGCTGGGGAACCAGGTGCCTTGGCCACCAAGCTGGGAGCAGGGGTGGGGCCAGGAGCAGGAGGGTCGGAGTCAGGGGCCGGGGGCTGGAAGGAGGGTCTGCGGGCCTCACCTCCACCCTGCCCCATGGCCTGCTGCAGTTGGAAGGTAAGTGGCCAGCTGTGCAGCTGCTGTGTGTGGTATCGCAGGCCAGTACAGGCCAGCGAGATGAGTCGGGTCAGCAACCCGAGGGCAAGGGACAGCGCCCTCCCCAAGGAGCCAGGAACAGGAGCCAGCACGGAGCCACCGCTCTGCTGCTGTGGCTGGGCCCCCGGGTCCCCCTCGCGGTAAGTCGCCTGTGTTGTTTGCAGATCACCACCCTCAGGAGCCGCATCGACCAGGCCCAGAAGCAGTGAGTAGCCTGGCCCACCTTGCTCTGCCCTGGGCACAGGGGCCACAGGGCCTGCTGCCACTGTCCATGCGGGCCTGGCGTTTTAGCCAGCCCCTGAGCAAGGGCCAGTAGTGGCCAGCCCTCAGCAGAGCAGTAACACAACTAACCGGCAGAGCCCCCGCTGGCATGTCCAGGTCCTGTGCCCTGGGGCCTGTGGACCCTCGTCACCTGCTCACAGGAGGGGGTGCCAGAGGGGGTTTGCAAGTGATGCCCTCAGGTGCCCAGCACCGGCCAGCAAGCAGAGGGCTGCAGGAGGCCCCCAGCATGGGGAGGCTCTCAGGGGCCTTCAGATGGCCTTGCATGGCCAGCCTGGACACCCAGAGTGTCACCCTCCAAGGTGACCTGGGGCGGGGAGTTCAGAGGCTGACCTGGGGGGCGACACGGCCCCTCTGCAACCCTCGGTTCCTCAGAAAGTGCCCTTGGGCCATGGAATCGTGCCCCACGGGGTGCGGGGACCCAGGGCAACACTTCTCCCCGCCCCCCGGGCTGAGCTCTGGTGCCAGGGACATGCCACTGGGGGTCTGGTCACTGAGCCTGGCTGCAGGCTGTCCCTCCCCGAGAGCCTGGTGGAGCTCCTGCCTCCCAGGGCTTCCTCCCTCTTCCCAGAGGCCCTTCTGCTCCCAGAGACGGGCCCCCCTCCAGGGAGGGTCTCGGTTCTGTGGGCCAGGACTGTCATGGGTGTGCATGTGCACGTGTGTGTGTTCACGCGTGTGTGCTCAGGAATGGTCCTGTCGTGCCAGCCTCTGGGGCCGAAGCCCTCTGTCTTCCGCCTGCCTTGGCCCCACTCAGCACCTCCTGGCTCTTGGGTGCACAAAGGTCCTCAAACCCTCAGAAGAGGGGACAGGCTCCTGGGGATGGCCACACTTATCTGACACCCAGAGTGGCACAGACTGTGTGGGGAAGAGAGTCGTCATCTGCCAAGACAGTCTCCACCCACTGGGGTCTGTCTGCAGCAACCCCAGGCAGGGCAGGGAAGACAGAGGGTGGCCCTGCCCCGTGCCCACCCCTGCTAACCACACTAAGCCCAAGCCCCAGGCCCCTGGCCAGGCCAGTACAGGTGAGTCAGTGCTGTGCAGAGGGGAAGAAGTGTGTGTGGGGGGTTGTGAGGCTTGGCCAGGACCTCGTCCTGTGGGAGGCCAGGGCTAGAGGTCCACACTGGGGAGGCCAGGGCTGCAAGCCAGGGAGGGGCTCTGCCTCTCAAGGCTGCCCTCCCGGCCGGGCTGATGCTCAGACTCAAGAACAACTTGCCTCCCATCTGCAGCAGCAAGAAGGCCGGGGCCACCGCCAAGGGCAAAGTCGGCGGGCGCTGGAAGTAAGGGGCCAGGAGGCCCCGCGGCGGAGACCCGGCC